>NW_024962240.1:0-247052 GCF_018350215.1 Panthera leo
ATTCTGTGGAAAAAACTTAGTATAGCTAAGATTTGGGTAAGATTTTGAACACAGTTTTTGTTTCATTATTTGGCCTCGTAATACAGAGGCATGTAAGGGAAAAATATTTTGGTATTTAGGAGATGTAAATACTTAAGGATTAATTAAAGACCTAATTATACCTAGTAATTGCCTGATAATGGGATAATGTGACTTTAGAGAACATCTCTGAAGAGTGCTTATTAGTTTCAGGGCAAATGAATCTTTTTGTTTGTTTCTCTTGGACTTAATTATTTATTTTTAAAAATGTTTTAATGTTTATTTACTTTTAAGAGAGACAGAGTGTGAGTAGGGGAAGGGCAGAGAGAGAGGGAGACACAGAATCCGTAGCAGACTCCAGGCTCCAAGCTGTCAGCACAGAGCCTGATGCAGGGGTTGAACTAGAGAATTGTGAGATCATGACCTGAGCTGGAGTCGGATGTTTAACTGACTGAGCCATGCAGGTGCCCCATCAGGGCAGATGAGTTTTAATCTGGATTATGAATAATTAATATTTTGAGTTACACTGTTCTCTCTACCCGAAAGAAGATTTGCATTCAGAAATAACATACTTCCTGAGGTACCATGAATACTAAGTCTTTACTCCTAAACCAAAGCAGATAGCATGTCCTGACAATACAGTTGTCTTCCTGTATGTGCCTGGCTTAGTTTGTCTTCATTCACCCCATCCTGCTTCATTCTTAGTCTGGCAAATCTCTTACCTAACAGGAATATGCGACCAGTGGTTGGAATCTGAATGTAATGCCGGTGCTTGATCAGTCTGTTCTGTGCCACATCAATGCAGACATCTCAGGCATGAAGGTTCCCTGGCTCTATGTAGGCATGGTATTCTCAGCATTTTGTTGGCATATTGAGGATCACTGGAGTTACTCAATTAACTATCTGCACTGGTGAGTTGGGCCCAAATGGCTGGGATGGATATTAAGACTTCTGCCATGTACAAGGATATGCCCAGACTCTATGTCTCCTCTTTACCTGAGCAGGGGTGAGCCGAAAACCTGGTATGGGGTACCTTCACTGGCAGCAGAGCAGTTGGAGGAGGTGATGAAGAGGCTGACACCCGAGCTATTTGATAGCCAGCCTGACCTGCTACATCAGCTTGTCACACTCATGAATCCCAACACCCTCATGTCTCATGGTATCCCAGTGAGTACCTGGAAGTAAGGTGCAAAACAGATTTAATGCCTGTCCTAGTGTGGGAAGGGAATAAGGAAAAACTTCCCTTTGGAGTAAATAAAGTTACATGCATTTTGATATGGAGATCAGGTTTAGTCTCATATGTCTTTTTCCTTGTCTGTACTGCAGTCAAGCTGCAATCCTATTTGGAGAACTCGTATATCATTAAAAGGAAGAGAAAGGATAGTTATTAATTAACATAAAAGTTAAAAGCTGGACTGTGATACTTCTAGGCTAGGATTGGTTTTCTATTAACATCAATGGGTATAAATTCTAATTTTATGAAGCTTAAATTGGAGTCAAGAAGTGGTTTCAGATTTGAGAATATCAAGGATTGATTTATATTAGCCAATTTTGCAAAAGCCAGCAGTCCTGTAGAAGGTAAAGCAGTGCACTATCTCTGCAGCATGCTGTAATTTTCTGATATGTACTTCTGTAAGGTCTAGGTCAACTTCTGTACAATTTCTTTAATAACTCCTGTCCGTTTTTGTTTTCCATCTTCATAAAATGATCTTGGCATCTTCAGGGCTTCCCTCCATTACAGACATTCTATAAATTCTTACTTGCATGTGATTTTCCTTCTTTAACATCACTATTGTCTCATAAAAAATAGGTAAGTCTGAAAATTGATGTATAATGAAATCAGACAGCTGTTTAGTCGCACCATTTGTCCTCTCTCCTGCTTCTTGCTACTGTTTTTTTCTCCCACATATATTCAGCACATAGTTTTTTATGGTATTCTCTTACCTCTTTTTTATTTCTGTTAATTTGGCAGTAGTATACCACTTTCATTTCTCATTTGAATAATTTGAGTCTTCGGGGTACCTGGGTGGCTCAGTCGGTTGAGTGTCCAACTTCAGCTCAGTTCATGATCTCAAAGTTGGTGAGTTCGAGCCCCATGTCGGGCTCTGTGCTGACAACTCAGAGCTGGAACCTGCTTCTGATTCTCTATGTCGCTCTCTCTCTGCCCCTCTCCCACTCATGCTCTGTCTCTCTCTTCTCCAAAAATAAGTAAACATAAAAGAAAATAATTTGAATCTTCCTCAAATTATAATAATTATATAAAAGATATATCTTTGCCTTAATGTAGCTAAAGGTACATCAGTTTTGTTACTCATTTCAAGGAATTAGTTTTTGGTTTTGTTCATTCTGTGTTAT
This sequence comes from Panthera leo, assembly GCF_018350215.1. Classification (NCBI taxonomy): domain Eukaryota; kingdom Metazoa; phylum Chordata; class Mammalia; order Carnivora; family Felidae; genus Panthera; species Panthera leo. The sequence continues at coordinate 2,374 of NW_024962240.1, forward strand.
TTTTCTCTTCTGTATTTCATTTATTTTCTTGATAAATTTAGCTTTTATCCATATATAATTATCTCAGTTATCAGTATATCCTTTAGTTCAGTTATTTACTTCAAGCCTATATTTTCTGCTACTATGTAGTCACTAGCTCTCTGTTAGTCACCATTATACATAAAGTTACATGCATTTTGATATGGAGATCAGGTTTAGTCTCATATGTCTTTTTCCTTGTCTGTACTGCGGTCAAGCTGCAATCCTATTTGGAGAACTAGTACATCATTAAAAGGAAGAGAAAGGATAGTTATTAATTAACATAAAAGTTAAAAGCTGGACTGTGATACTCCTAGGCTAGGATTGGTTTTCTATTAAATCAGTGGGTATAAATTCTAATTTTATGAAGCTTAAATTGGAGTCAAGAAGTGGTTTCAGATTTGAGAGACATATGAGACTAAACCTGATCTCCATATCAAAATGGCATGTAACTTTATGTATAATTTATTGTGGAATAAATTTCTCCACTGTTGCACTTTTAAACTATTTCTATCCAGATGAGTTTCTAATTGACAAGAGTTGAACAGTGTTTTCTGTTTATTCTGTAGTTTTGCTGAGTGTGATTTTTAAAATTACCTGTAATTACCAGTAGGGAAGGATTTATTTCTGCCATTCTGTTGTTTTCTATCATATCTTTTTTTGATCCTCAATTCTATTACTTTCTTCTCTGTTGTTAATTGGTTTATTCTAGTATATTGGTTTAATGTCTTTGTCTATTGTTAATGTTTTAGTTATTGCTTAATAGTTTGTTTGGTGATTACAATTACTATTTTAATTTGTATCTTTGTAATTTAAATTAATGCCAACTTATCTTCAATAGTAAATTTAAAAAAAAAAAAACAACCCAACACCTTTATTCCTTGGTAGCTCTGTATTCTTCCTTTCTGTTATTCTAACAAATTACATCTTTATGCATTCTTTGTCCATTAACATAGTTTTATATTTATTGTTTATGCACTTTCCAGTTACAAAGAAAATAGAAGTCATAAATAAAAATACAATACTGGTTTTTACATTTGTCTATAGAAATACCAGGTAAAGTACTGGAATGCTCTTTCATCTCGAGGATTTTCCTATAGCATTTCTTATAGAGCATATCTATGAGAGACAAACTTCCTCAGTTTTGTATTTACTCTAGTAGGGTCTTAATGTCTTTTCTCTTTTCTTTTCTTTTCTTTTCTTTTCTTTTCTTTTCTTTTCTTTTCTTTTCTTTTCTTTTCTTTCTTTTCTTCTTTTCTTTTCTCTTCTTTTCTTTTCTTTTCTTCTTTTCTCTTCTTCTTTTCTTTTCTCCCCTCCCATCCCCCCTCCTCTCCCCCTCCCCCTCTCCCCCTCCCCCTCCTCCTCCCCCTTCCCTTCTTTTTCCTTTTTTCTCTCCTCTTCTCTCCTCCCCTCTCCTCCCCTCCCCTCCCCTCCCCTCTTCGTCTCGTCTCGTCTCACCTCTTCTCTTCTCTTCTCTTCTCTTCTCTTCTCTTCTCTTCTCTTCTCTTCTCTTCTCTTCTCTTCTCTTCTCTTCTCTTCTCTTCTTTCTCTTCTCTTCTCCTCGCCCCTCCCTTCCCCTCCATTTTCTTTTTTCTTTTCTTTTTTCTTTTCTTTTCTTTTCTTTTCTTTTCTTTTCTTTTCTTTTCTTTTCTTTTCTTTTCTTTTCTTTCCTTTTCTTTTCTTTTCTTTTTTCTTTTCTTTTCTCTTTTCTTTTCTTTAGTTTTCTCTCTCTTTACTTTTTTCTCTCTTTTCTTCCCTCCCCTCCCTTCCTTTCATCTTTCTTTAATTTTGTCCTTTAGAAATGTTATCATATGCCCTCTGACATCCCAGATTTGTGATGAGAAATCTGATAATCTTACTGAATATTCATTATTGTAAGATGAATTATTTCTCTCTTGAGTATGTCAAGATTCTTTGTCTTTAGCTTTTGACAATTTGATTATACCTGATTTTGTCTTATCTCCATGTGTAGATTCAGTCTTTTCCAAAATTTGGGACTTGTTCAGCCATTATTTCTTAAAGTAGTCTGTGCTTTGTTTTTTAAAGTGTCTTTTCTTTAACCGTCATGAACATGCTGCTATGGATATCCATGTACAAATATCTTTTTATCTTTTGACTCCTTGCTTTTCATTCTTTAGGTTATATAACCAGAAGTGGAATTACTGGGTCATATGGTATTTTTATATTTAAAATTTTTCATAGTGGTTGCATCAGTTCATATTCCCCAGTGTTCCCTTCTGTTCTTTCCCTTGCCAACCATGTCATTTTCCTGTTTACAAAGAATTTTTTTTTATTATGGCTGGAATAGTGCTCAGAAGTATATCTTCTGGCTATAATTTGCATTTCCCCTGTGAATAATAATATTGTGCAGCTTTTCAGAACTTGAAGTAATCTTGTCAAATCCACAGTTCTTCCTGTTTGTTACCATGGACTTTTCCTTAAAACCAAAAAACAAAACAAAACTGCCTCCTAGTCTTTCTTGGATCTGTTTTGAGTCCTTTTTGACTACTTTGTGAAGCTGTTTAATATTGATTTAGCCTTCAGCTTCTACTTGAGTGGAACCTGAAAGTCAACCAGAGATGGAGTTTAATACCTTCTCAGGTTTTTCTTAGCATGTATATAGCCTTCTCAATTCCCAGAATATGTGTGAGTTTTCCAGAGCCCTTGTTTTCCCAAGTATCTCTTCTGCCTTCTTTTCCTTTCCAGTCATTTTAGAATTTCTCTTGTTTGTCCATTCTCTTCTTTTACCACAGGTGGCTATGGCTAATGCATTTGTGTTTATATATTTTCAGCCAGCAGAGCCTGGGAGTCCACTTCTCTTTTGGGCAAACTCTGAGGCAGTTGAAATAATGGCAGGTCTTTGAGCCAGTTGTTTTTGGGAGCCATCAGTCAGGTCAACACACACAGCCTCAGGTCTTTGAAAACAACAATGCATGTTGTGTTCCATGACACCAGCAAGTTGCACTAGGATTTTGACACTACTGTTTCCCAGGTAGCTGGTGATACTGGTTGGGGGGATTCTAGGCAGGAAAGTTAACACTACTACAGAGTTCCTTTACCAGAATTTAAAAGTTTTTTTTTTTTTTCTCCATCAAAAATCTTCCTAGTATTTATTGGTAGTTAGTGATTTTATTACAGAATTTTTAAAGTACTTTGATACTTTTTGCTAGCTTAATTATTCTTTTATTGGAGGGATGGGTTTTGGAGTATCCCTTTCATTATTTGTGTTGATATCATGCCCTGATTTTTTAAAGTTTATTTATTTACTGAAGAAGTTAAGAATCTTTCTGTTGTTGTTGTTGTTGTTTTATTTTTGAGGCAGAGACAGAACATGAGCAGGGGAGGGACAGAGAGAGAGGGAGACACAGAATCCAAAGCAGGCTCCAGGCTCTGAGCTGTCAGCACAGAGCTTAACACAGCTTAACCCACTGAGTCACCCAGGTGCCCCAAGAATCTTTATCATATGTTTGTGGAAGATTCGTATTTCCTTCTTCAACTGCACATAATTTTTCTTTGTACTTTTCTCTGCATATCATCACTTTTAAAGTTCACAGTTTTTTGTGTTTTGTAAGGTATACATACATGAATATAGAGTCTGTGGCTTTTTCCACTCATTTCCCACATCTATAACAAAATTCAAAGGCATTCTTAAGTCCACATTCTATTTAGTCCTGGGCCACACTCCTTTCTCTCCTTTTCAGGTTGTCCGCACAAACCAGTGTGCAGGAGAATTTGTCATCACATTTCCTCGCGCTTACCACAGTGGCTTTAACCAAGGCTACAATTTTGCTGAGGCTGTCAATTTTTGCACTGCTGACTGGGTGAGTCCAGAGTGTGGTAAGCTTGTAGATAGAGAGGGATAAAGAATGTGGACAGAGATCATTGTGGAGAAGCTAAACACTGTGGGCTGCAGATGGCCACACACAGTCTTAAACTACTTGCAGCTACCTACTGGACGCCAGTGCATTGAACACTACCGCCGGCTCCGGCGCTACTGTGTCTTCTCCCATGAGGAGCTCATCTGCAAGATGGCTGCCTTCCCAGAGAAGTTGGACCTGAATTTGGCTGTGGCTGTGCACAAGGAGATGTTCATTATGGTGCAGGAGGAGCGACGTTTACGAAAAGCTCTGTTGGAGAAGGTGGGTGGTGGGCAGCACGGCTTAGAGATTCAATAAAGTAGACTGCGGAAGGGAGACATACAAATTGAATAGTCATTCTGTGCCTCGTGTGTGACTCATACATTTTGAAGTGGAAAGACAGAAACTGTATGTGTTTATATTTTTTTCTTCCACTTTCTCTACAGCTGTCCTTACAAGGTTGAGCCCACAACAAGGGCTCAGTGTTGGCTGAGGTGGGGTGTTCACAACCCTGCTCCTAGTCTTTAAAGTATATATGGATTGAACACCCCCAGGGCATCACGGAGGCTGAACGAGAGGCTTTCGAGCTGCTCCCAGATGATGAGCGCCAGTGCATCAAGTGCAAGACAACATGCTTCCTATCAGCCTTGGCCTGCTATGACTGCCCAGATGGCCTTGTCTGCCTTTCCCACATCAATGACCTCTGCAAGTGCTCTAGTAGTCGGCAGTATCTGCGGTGAGCATGGGGCCTACTTGGAGGACATCAAGGAAGTTACAGAGCTGGGCCAGATGTGTTTTTCCCTGCCCCCTTCCTCTAGGTATCGGTACACCTTGGATGAGCTTCCTGCCATGCTGCATAAGCTGAAGGTTCGGGCTGAGTCCTTTGACAACTGGGCCAACAAAGTACGAGTAGCTTTGGAAGTGGAGGATGGCCAGAAGCGCAGTAAGTGATGAGAAATGGAAGGATCCATGGGCACGCTCTGTTTCTTTTCTTCATCACCCCAGATACCCTCTGCCAGCTTTTGCTAATACTGTCTATCTCTTAAAACTATTACTCTGTCTTCAGGCTTTGAAGAGTTAAGGGCACTGGAGTCTGAGGCTCGTGAGAGGAGGTTTCCTAACAATGAACTACTTCAGCGATTAAGGAACTGCCTAAATGAAGCAGAGGCTTGTGTCTCCCAAGTCCTGGGGCTGATCAGTGGTCAAGAGGCCAGGTATGTTGGAAAAGAGGGCAAAAAAGGATGGTTGTATATGAAAATGGACAACAAAAAAGGGTAGGCCATAAATAATGCATGTAGTAGAAGTTAATAGTTTCTATGTATGAGCATACTACTGTCCAAAACTTACATGGATAACTTAAAGAAGCATACTTATACTGTGAGAGATGATAGTAATGAAAATACAGTACAAAAATTGCAGTTCTGTCCTACTTGTTAGCACATTTCATAAAATTAGGGCATCAGGTTTCCACAAAATTAATTATTGGCTCTGTAGGTACATACAGTTTTAGGGCTTACATTTTCTTTAGTTGTCAGTTGCCAAATGTATATAATTATAAATAAGTTTATTTTTCTAAAAAATTGTATGATTATATGCATATGCTTTGTAAATTTCAGGTAAAAGAAAGCTGGAACTATTAATATTTCAAAGTCCTATTTTGTCAAATTCAGAGAATTTTTTAAAAAATTAAAGGTCAAAAGTAGTAATGAATTTCCTTTTCATAATCAACCTCTTTTCCTTCTCTACTTCAAAAGAAAGGACATTTTTCCTATCTTGATCTAGTGATAACTCATATCATATGGCCATGGTTTTTAGTATTTATGATATTAATCTGTGTCAAGTTCTAATCCATCTAACTTCAGTCCTCTTTAAATCCTCTTTCTTACAGACAATTATACCCAGAAAGTACGTCCAGGAATTTGTTACTTAGATTATTCCATTTTTGATATGATGAACTCTTATTTATGCCTCTTTTTGCCAGATCCTTTAGCTAAAGTTCGGTGTATTTGAAACTTTTCTTGCTTCTTGAGGTAGCCATTATTGTAATATATTCCCTCTTATGACCATCTTTACCATATCCCAAAGGTTTTGCAATATCATGTTTTCATTTTTATTTGATCCCATGTACTTTTTTTGTTTCTCCTTTAGTTTCCGAGTTAACCCATTCATTCTTTAATAGGGTGTTCTTTAATCTCCATGTATTTCTGGTTTTCCAAATTTTTCCTTGTGGTTGACTTCAAATTTCATATAGCATTGTGTTCAGAAAATATGCATGATATGATCTGGATCTTTTTGTACTTGTTGTGGGCTGATTTGTGTTCCAGTTCTGGATATGAATCTCTGTTCTGGAGAATGTTCCATGTGCACTCGAGAATAATGTGTATTCTGCTGTTTTAGGATGAAATGGTCTCAATATATCTGTTAAGACAAGCCAGTCCAGTGTGTCATTCAAAGCAATTGTTTCCTTGTTTTTCTGCTTAGATGAGCTATGAGTGGACTCTTAAAATCTGTTATTATTATATTATTATCAGTAAGTTAATTTATGTTTGTTATTAATTGATTTATATATTTGGGTGCCCCCAACTTGTAATAAATATTTACAATTGTTAGGTCTTCTTGGTGGACCCCTTAATTATGATATACTGCCATCCTTCATCTCTTGTTACAGTCTGTGTTTTAAAACCTAGTTTGTCTGATATAATATAAGTATGGCTACTCTGGTTTTCTTTGGTTTGTCAGAACCATGATCAATTGTTCTCTATCTCCACTTGGTCTTTAGGTCTAAAATGAGCTCCTTATAGGCAGCATATAGATGGTCTTGTTTTTATCCATTCTGATACTTAGTGTCTTTTGATTGGCACATTTAGTCCATTTACATTCAGAGTGATTGTTGAAAGACAGGAATTAATGCTATTGTGTTATTTGTAGGGTTGGTGTTTCTGCAGATATTTTCTGGTCTTTTGTAGTCTTGTTGCTTTTGGTCTTTTTATCCCCACTCCAAGAGCCCCCTTTAAATATTTCTTGTGGGGCTGAATTAGTGGTTCCAATTTCTTTAGTTTTTGTTTGGGAAAGTCTTTATTTTTCCTTCTGTGCTGAATGATAGCCTTGCTGGGTAAGGAATTCTTGGCTGCATATTTTTCCCATTCAGCACATTTAATATTTCCTGTGAATTCCTTCTGGCCTGCCAAGTTTCAGTGGACAGAACTGGTGTGATCCTGATCTGTCTTCCCTTGTAGGTTAAGGACCTTTTTTTCCCCTTACTGCTTTCAGGATTCTTTGCATTTCTGTGTATTTTATGAATTTGACTACGGTATGTCTTGGTGATGGTCAGTTTTTGTTGAATCCATTGGGAGTTTCTCAGATTTCAATGTCTGTGTCCTTCCCCAGATTGGGGAAGTGTTCAGCTATAATTTTCTCAGATAAACCTTTTGCCCATTTTTCTTTCTCCTCCAAGACTCTTAATGATACAAGTGTTACTGTGTTTTAATAAGTCACTGAATTCCCCAAGTCTGCCTTCATGACCAGTACTGTTTATTCTCTTTTCTTTTTAGTTCCATATCTTCCATCATTTTATTTTTTTATAGCTAATTCATTCCTCTGCCTCATCCATACTCATGTTTATGGCCTCTATTTGAGGTTGCTACTTGATTATAGGAGTTTTAATTTTGACCTAACTAGACTTTAGTTTTTGTTTTTTGTTTTTTTCTCTGCACAAAGGGAATCTCTAGTGTCTTCTATGCTTTTGTTCAAGCTTAGCTAGTATCCTTATAATTGTCATTTAAAATTCTAATTCAGGCATCTTGTATCTGTATTGATTAGATTACTAGCTGTAATTTCTACTTCTTGTCCTTTCTTTTGGGGTCAATTCTTCCATCTTGTCATTTTGTTCAGAAAAGAAAAAAACCAAAAAACAGATCTAGCTGTGTTTTGGTTGGCTTGTTAAAAGAAGCTAAGTCCAAAACATAGCACTAGAAGAATACATGTATATAAAGTAAACAATAAAAAACAGAAAATTTAAAAATTTTGTATTTTAAAAATATTAAAATAAAAAGGACACTAGATCTTATTTCCCATGTAGCTGAAGCTTTCCAGTGCTACTGATTATAATCAGAAGACTAAGTGCTTCGAAGTGGTTTGTGCTGGTCTTCTGGGGGAGGGGCCTGCAGCTCTGATTCTCAGGTGGACTTGCCCTAGTGGAGATGTGTCTGGAGGTTGGGGCAAGCAGGGCTTGGTGTAGAGGCTTTGGTCTCCACTTGGTGGTGTGGTTTAGCTCACTGAGGTGGATCACTGCTGGTAAACAGGGGCTTTGTCGAGCTCTCATCTCTGGAGGGGGAGGTCCTACCACTCTTCAGGAAGCACTCCTGGACAAGGAAACATCACCCTCCTGTGTTTCAGCTTCTGTCAGCTCCCTGTCTGCACTCGGTCTGTGTTCCAGTTGTCTATGCCAGCAGCACAGCCCCCTGTGTTTTCTGTAAGGCACTGCTGTGTTTCAAAATTCCAAGCTTCAGAGACCACCAAGGCGTGGCCCCACTCTGATCCTCTGAGGGGAGGGTCTTGCCGTGCTGTTGCTGGTCGCTTATCCCAGAAAATAGTCTTGGTACTGCATAGTGGTTTCCAAGTTTTTCATAAATCATGGCAGGCAGCCAGTGCCAGGGTTTGCTGCCTCAGCCAACATCTTTGTTTCTATACGGTGAACAGAGCAGCTCATTGGTGCTCCCACGTTCGTTTGTCCATGTAGAGTCTCCATCATCTCTACCACATGAATGCCAGGCAGGGGAACTATTTCTCCCTTTGAGACCCAGGGGATCCTCGGAATGCACTGCCTGTTCCCAGGTCTCCTTCCTTCTTCCCCAGGGGACCACTGGTAATGTCACCAGGCAGGACCCTGGTGATGGTGCTGACCTCCGAAACTTGAGACTCTAGGCTCTGCTGTTTATAAAACCCTTGTGGGATTTAAATCCTCCCCTTTTTTCCCAGTCAGTGGTTTTGGGGAACAGCTTTTCCTACAATATCCCTTGGGAGTGTTTTCATTCTTTTTTTTTGTTGTCTCTCTCTCCTCTCTCAGCTGTGTGGGCTCCCTGTTCTCAACACCTGTGGCTCCTTTCTCCCTCAGATCAACTGTCTGCAGTTCCTACCTTCCATCAGGTGGTCATTCTTTCCGCTTGTAGACATCAGCTTTGTTTTCCCAGACTTCAGATCACTTTTTTGGGTGTTCAGAATGATTTTATACTTAGCTGTGTTAAAGGTAGGAGGCAAGCTTACTCCTCCACCAGCTTAACCAACTCCTTATTTCTGTCTTCTGCTATTTTCATTTTTTTGCATCATCACAGAAGTCTTTGTTTCTTAATTCCTTTTGTGTTTTTTTTAAAACCTCTGATATTTATGTTAATTGTAATTACCAGATGTTTTATTTTTACCTTTACTGTGAAAACTACTACTCTTAGATCCTATTGAATTTTTAGTTTTATGTTTTCTTATTCTTCATTTTCATGTCTTTGTAACTCTTACCTCAAAAAATGTAGAAAACAAAAGCTTTGTAAAGGCCATCTCACATTTTTGTTCTCTCAAAAAGAAATGTTCGCCTTTATTTTAATTTTTCTATCTAGTGATACCTCAGACAGCATACGTTTCTTCAGAAACTTGTATTGCCTCACTTTGATATCTTCAGTCTGCTCTAACAATTTCAAATACAGAATGTCCCCAAGCTTTTTTCATCTTAACTTACTGACTCATAGTGCCTAAACTATAAAGATGATCTTCAAAGATACTACTTAAATGGAAAAAAAAAAAAAAATAAGGAAGTTGGATTACTCATAAAGCATGCACTATGGCCTTAGCAGGTTCAATGAATGAGTCTTTTTTTTCTCTGACTCCTACAGGATAGAAACTCCACAACTGACCCTGACTGAGCTACGAGTCCTTCTTGAGCAGATGGGCAGCCTTCCCTGTGCCATGCATCATATTGGGGATGTCAAGGTGACGAGGGGATACGAACAGATATTAGCAAATCTGAGATAGTAGGGAAACTTGGGAAAGTAATTGTTCTAATTAGCTCCTTATAATACATCTTTCTTAGAAGCTGTAGAGAAGGGTGGTTCAGTGCTATCTCTTTTGTAATTGCTGTATAGCTACATCACAGTATACTCCATAGCTGTATAGTTCAAGAAGATAATGTCCCAAACAGAAGTAATTCAAAATACTAAACAGAGGGCTATACAACGATCTGGCTCACGGGATTGGAGAATGTGGAAGAAATGAGGTATTGTTTTTAGAATTTAGGGTCTCAGGAAGCTTTCTAGAAAGATAACATGGTGTGAAAGTGGGCCTGGAACAGTAAATTTGAGATAAACTACAGGAGAAGCAGGAGGAATTAACAAAGAACTTTGTTGATATTAAGTAGATCTTGTCTCATTACATGGTTGATGATAAGTGTAAAAGGCCTAAGAGAACATGGGGAACACATGGAAGTGGTTGCATTATCTGGATGGCTAAAGAGTCTCTTCTTTATCCTATATGTCTGCAGGATGTCCTGGAACAGGTGGAGGCCTACCAGATTGAGGCCCGGGAGGCCCTGACCTTACTGCCCCCCAGTGTAGGGCTATTGCGGTCCTTGTTGGAGAGGGGGCAGCAGCTGGGTGTACGGGTGCCTGAAGCCCATCAGCTCCAGCAGCAGGTGGAGCAGGCGCAATGGCTAGATGAGGTGAAACAAGCACTGGCCCCTTCAGGCCAAAGGGGCTCTCTGGTCATCATGCAAGGGCTCTTGGTTACAGGTGCCAAAGTAGCCTCCAGCCCTTCTGTGGACAAGGCCCGGGCTGAGCTTCAGGAGCTGCTGACCATTGCAAAGCGCTGGGAAGAAAAGGCTCATTTCTGCCTGGAGGCCAGGTGGGGCCCAGCCTGTCCCCATACATACTCTGACTCCAGTTCTGAGAGTTTGGGCTTGATCCTAAGATCTGATCCCTAAAATCAGACTCCCAGTTCAACATCTGCTAAACTGTAAAGGATTGGTATGACATGTCATCCAGCCTTTCATTTACTATTCTGCTGTAAGGTAGTAATTGATAAAATATCTTCCTGGTGATAGATAGTAGACCAGATTTACAAGAGAATCACATGCTGTCAGTGTTTAACATTCCTAAGACTGGAGGGATTAGTGCTCAGTTACTATTTTAAACTTTTTGTTGCTTATGCTTTTGATAGTGAAACCTGGGACCACAAAAACAAAACAAAAAAAACTGCCTATGTATATAACGTTTAAGGGTGGATTCCTCTTTTTCCAAACATTTGTAGACAGAAGCATCCACCAGCTACATTGGAAGCCATAATCCGAGAGGCAGAAAACATCCCAGTTCACCTGCCTAACATCCAGGCACTCAAAGATGCTCTGGCTAAGGCACAGGCTTGGATTGCTGATGTGGATGAGATCCAAGTAAGGACTTTGTGTCATAATTCTCTACTATTCTGCCTTAGGCGTTTTAAATTCAGTTTTCTTGTTCTAGTAAGTAGAGGTAGGAGGTTAGAGGTGAGAATATCAGGATTAAGAATAGCAGAAGGAGAACCAAAAATATAGGACTAGACCTCAGCAGAGACTATCCCAAAGGAAGAGAGCCAGAGAAGGCAAACCAGACAAAATAGTTGATGTGGAATGGGCTATTTTTTTTTTCCTGAGACAGTGAAGTAGGAGTTCTGGGAGAAAGTGTTTGCTATTCCTTGTTTTCTTTAGAATAGGTCCTGGATATTCCTTACAACTATGCAGGGTGATGCTCACTGTTGGTCAGTAGAAATCTAAACATAATAGTCTGTGACATAATTTAATTGAGCTATCTCCTGCCCCTGCTCTAGAACGGTGACCACTATCCCTGCTTGGATGACTTGGAGGGCCTGGTGGCTATAGGCCGTGACCTACCTGTGGGTTTGGAGGAGCTGAGACAGCTAGAGCTTCAGGTACTGACAGCACACTCCTGGAGGGAGAAAGCCTCCAAGACCTTCCTCAAAAAGAATTCATGCTACACCCTGCTGGAGGTAAGGCCTAAAACCATAACGCACAGCCTCTTGTGCCCCTAGCATGGCTATTGTGAGAATGTGGGGAATTGGGGCACCCGGAGAGGGTTGGGGAGGGGCATCTTGGACATACTCCCCCTGTCTACTGCTTCAGGTGCTCTGCCCGTGTGTAAATGCTGGCTCAGACAGCAGCAAGCGTAGCCGGTGGATAGGGAAGGAGTTGGGCTTGTACAGATCTGACACAGAGCTGCTAGGACTGACTGCACAGGACCTCAGAGACCCAGGCTCTCTGGTAAGGACCTTGGGCATATGTGGGGAGAAGAGTCTGATTATGATAAGAATATCTGAATTGGGTAACCATAGGGAGACACTTGCCTCTGTAAGCCTCAGTTTTCCTGGTTTGTGAGTTAGATGGTAAAGGCACTGGAAAAGGGAATGGAATAGCCTGCTGACCTCCTCTTCCTCTGTCCTGGGCTTGCCAGATTGTAGCCTTCAAGGAAGGGGAACAGAAGGAGAAGGAGGGTATCCTACACCTGCGTCGCACCAACTCTGCCAAGTCCCGTCCATTAGCATCATCGACCACTTCTGCAACCTCCATCTGTGTGTGTGGGCAGGTGCCAGCTGGGGTGGGAACTCTTCAGTGTGACCTGTGTCAGGACTGGTTCCATGGGCAATGTGTGTCAGCACCCCGCCTCCTCAGCTCTTCAAGGCCCAGTCCTACGTCATCACCACTGCTGGCCTGGTGGGAGTGGGACACCAAATTCTTATGTCCACTGTGCATGCGTTCACGGCGCCCACGTCTGGAGACCATCCTGGCATTGCTGGTAGCCTTGCAGAGACTGCCAGTACGACTGCCTGAGGGTGAGGCCCTGCAGTGTCTCACAGAGAGAGCCATTGTCTGGCAAGGTCGTGCCAGGCAGGCTCTGGCCTCTGAGGATGTGACTGCTCTGTTGGGACAGCTGGGTGAACTTCGCCAGCAGCTGCAGAGTGAACCCAGGGGCAAGGAGGCACCTGCCTACCCTTCAGTCCCTGCCTCTCACCTACTCAGAGAAGGCAGTGGCAAGGATATGCATAAGGTTAGCTGCTCTGCCCAGCTCTTACTCTTTAATTTCTGTGTCCTAGCCCTACCCCTATTTAGGCTCTAGCCTGTGTTTATTCTTTAATTTTTAGTCTCTTTTGGTCTAGTCTACCTGTCCCATTTTCTGTCCTGTCCAGATACCTCACTGCTCCCTGCTATCAGTGTGTATCTCACTCCTTCAGGAGGGAGAGGGTCACAATTTAAAGTTGGGGCAAGAAAAATACTATCTGGTTTTTCTGTTACCTATTACCCTACCCATTTTTACTTTCCTTAGCAGGTCCCAGGGTTGCTGCCGAATGTGGATGGTGTGACTAGTCATGAGAAGGTAGTCCCTCTGCAGAGATCAGGTAAGATACATAGGTCTAGATTTATGTATGCTGTTGAGTAGATGCCACCAAGATGACCCATTTGGTCCTTGGTTCTGTGAAAGTGTTGGGGATAAGACTAGGCTTCTAACTCAGCCTGTCCCTAAAACTTCACAGACCTGGAGGTACTGTCCTCACTGTTACCACACTTGACTGGCCCTGTATTGGATCTGCCTGAGGCAACCCGGGCCCCCCTCGAGGAGCTCATGTTGGAGGGGGATCTGCTTGAGGTGACTCTAGATGAGAACCATAGCATCTGGCAGTTGCTACAGGCTGGACAGCCTCCAGACCTGGAGCGGATCCATACACTTATGGAGGTGAGGAAAAGTGTCATGGGCAGGGCCAGATGGTCAGGCCAGGCAGTCAGGGAGCCCATGCCTGACCACTGGCCTACAAGTGGTTTGTGCTTGCCTGTGTGTCATTGTAGCTGGAGAAGCATGAACATAAAGGAAATCGGACTAGAAGCCGGACATTGGAGAAACGACGGCGACGGCAGCAGCAGCAAACAGATCTGGGTAGGCAAAGTAAGGATCTTGTTCAAGAAGAGCTGCAGTCAAAAAAGGCTCGGAGCTCAGGGATTAAGCTTGAGGAGGGCCAAGAAGAACGGTTTGAGGAAGAAACAGATAGTGAAAATATATTCCTGACATCTCCTACAGACCATAGCCCCAACTTGAAAGTGAACCAAAATAGCTTGCAACAGAAAGATTCTGGTCCTACAGCCCCTTTACCTTCTTTAACCCCTTTTCTATACCAGTCCTACCCTCAGCAGGAAGAGTTGTGACAACAAACAGAAAAAGGCTTTTTTAATTTGCTGCCTTTTGAACCTTCCTAGTTCCTGGACTTTGTTTCCTATATAGAATTTGTCAGTTCAGAGTTTTGATATCTTGTCTTAAAGACAATGTTTTATTAAGCTCAGTTCCTAAGGCTCTGTGTGCCCCTTCCCAGAAGTTTCTTGCCTGCAGCATGACTGGGACTAGAAAAGAGTGTGTGATTTTCCAACCCAGTTTAATTCTAGACTTGGGCAAATAAAACTTGAGAAAGGCATATATACCTCTTTGTTTCTTTTTTTTTTCCCTCCATATTTTTCTTGTATTGCTCTTTTTTCTTCTTCTATTTTTAAAATACTTTGGTGCTTCAGGGCTTTTTCTGCCTTTATTCTACCTCCTTTTTTCTCACCTTGTTTCACATTGTAAGAAAAGACATTGTATTGTGTAATTACTTGTTAGTGTCAAAAAGAGTACAGCAAAGAAGTAGTTCTTGGTTCAAGCTGTTATTATGTATTTTAATTTGATTCCCTTTGTTAAAAATAAAACAGCAACTGGTATGTTCTGAACCTGTGGATCTGTATTCTTTGAGTATAACAATTAAGGACTGTAAGTGGTACACTTAAAAACCTAGTTTTAAATTTCTATAATTCTTTATTGGTGGACATGTGAAGAGTTGATTTATATAACATATGAGACTTAGGTCAAGGGTCATGTACCCTTTACGGATTCCAATGTTCCAGCAGCGTTGGACAGTTACTCTTCCTCCATTGAATCATTTTGTTACTCGTTTGTTGAAAATCTGTTGCTTGTACTTCTGTGCACCTGTAATATTCCGTTCATTATTGTTTTATCGGTCTGCGTTTTTGGCAAGACTCCATTGTCTTGATTAATATAACTTCCAGTTTGTCTTTCAGTAAGGTAGAGTTGATTCCTCCTACTTTACACTGTTTCATAAAGTTTAGCTAATCTGCTACCAAACCTATATGCAGTTGGCTTTGCCTCATGAATTTAATGGAGCTGAACTTGAGAGGTATATTATGCCTCTTAGTTTTCCTTTTTTTCAGATGATAAATATGACATCTAAAACATTTATTCTTAAAAGTTTAGTACAATATGTAAATACGTAAAGCATGAGCAGCACAACACTTTGTTCACATTTATATTCTTGTGTGTGTAAGTGATCCAATCCATACACTCTATTTTTCTTAATCTCTTTCAGTAATCAGATTCTGTGGTTATGGTTTGAATGTCTTAATCAGTGCTTTTACGTCGGTTCCTGCTTGCCCAGCCAGTGTAGACCTATATCTCTTTATAAAATTCCATACATATGATTGTTGCCACCCTCCTTATTGTCTCCGTTTTATTTCCTGTTGGTCTTTTCCACTCTGTCAGTTATTCTCAGACATAACTTTGTTACTTGCAAATCTACCAAAATTCTGCTACCGCAGTTTCAGTTTCATTACCAGTTACAAAAACAGTGATATCTTAATGTAACATCAGGATCAGATTAAATAAATGTGATATCTTGGTATTTCATATATATCTAATAAACATTTTCTGAACTTTAATAGGTATTGGTGTCCCACACAGATGTGTTAGCCTTGTGATTCTCAGTGTGCACTGTGAAATTCTGCACTAATTCTCAAAGGGAATGTCTTGTCTGTATGTTTTTTTTCTCAGAGCATATATTTGCACTTCACCATTTGGAAATCACTGTGTAATGGAAAATACTGCTACCCTAGTGAAAGAATTGAGATCGTCTGCATACAATAACCTTACTAAGTGCTCAGCGACAAATTACTTTCCTCCTTTCCAGTAAGGGGGCAACACGAAGTCAGATTTACCCTGTGATTATAGTAGAATTAAGAAACATCAAACCTGTACCAGAAAGTTAATTTCCAAAGCCATTTAGTATGCTGCAATAGTGATTAAGGGTAATTCTTCCCCCTCTGGAAAATTTTAATCTTGATTTGGACTAAAAAAAATTGCAGTATAACTTTACCTTTACTAAGCCTTCAAAGTGCTGTGTGATATGGCTACTAGGCTATTCAGTTTCTATTTCTGATGACAAAAATTCATGGAAGTGATGATGTTTATGTTTGTGTTAATCAGAGTGAGTAAAGTTCATTGACACCAATACCAATAGCAATACAGGATAGACACAGAAATACACCTTATATTTTCAAGAGGATTGTTTATTTGGCTTATGTGTTCCACACATTTTTACCACCACCACTTGTAATACTCTTGGCAAATTCTGTGTTAGAATTCAGTGAATTTTCTCAACTTCTGTGAAAATACTTGTACCAGCAGTTGTTCCATATAGGCTATTAATAAAGGTGCATCCTTTACTTGCTTCCAACTTGACACTGTTTCTCAGAAAGAAAAAAAACAAAGGCAGTAGCAGTACTGTCTGCCACCTTAGCAGTCAGAGAAGTAGACTTTAAATAATTATGTGTGTGCATAACTCTTTATTCTCTCCAACAGGTTAATTAAGTTTACTTTCTCTGGATGTAGTTCTTCAAGCTGCTCTTGTCATATATGATTTAGTTAACCCAGTGTGTATAAGTGGCTTTCCTTATTTGGATGTCATTGACTCATCCATTGGAGACCTACTTTGATTGCATACTGACACTTATTTTTTGAAGAAATGCTGCTAAAATGAGTCTCTCAGTTTTGAATTTTCTACTTTTTCTGGCTGTTGTTTTCCTATGGGGTTGGATATAATGAGTGCTTAATCTAGTAACACCAATACCTACTGTGTTCTTTAACAGCTATCATGTTATCACATAATAAACATAACTTTTTGCCATGTAATTCGGTAACACACGCAGATCTGTAAACCATGCCTGACATTCATCATCCACTCTTCTGTTTGTGATGGCTTCCCAGTAGTGATAAATAAAAAATGAAGTCCTGTAGCAATACACATGAAACAGTATCTTATTTATAAGTGACCTACTGTGGTTTGTAGTGTGCCAATCAACATAGCAAAGGAATAACTACAAGCTGTCTGTTTTTAGCTCTCCACGTGTGAATGAATGGGTTTGCCCTAGACAGTTGTGTGCTTTTTTTTTTTTAAGTGCTAATTTTTTATTTTGAGAGAGGGAGAGCGAGCAGGTAGGGACAGAGTTCGAGAAACAGAATCTTAAACAGGTTCCACGCTTAGCGCAGAGCCTGAAGTGGGGCTCCATCCGACAGCCCTGAGATCATGACATGAGCCGAAATCAAGAGTCAACTGACTGAGCTAACCAGGTGTCACAACAGTTGCTTCTTGAACATCCATGGGTTTCTTTGTTTGTTTGTTTCCCTTTCTGCCTTAAATATTGCCTCTTTCTCCTTCTCATTATATACACATAATAAAATCCCAGCTCTGACTCTCCATTCTCTGGCCCTTACCACACTAGCTTCTTTTTTGTCCATCACAACCCTGACAACTCTTCTTTGCTTATCTTCACAAGCAGCCGCTTCATAAGGAAACCCCTCTGTCTGGGGTTTCCACCCCAGCTCTTAACCATTCTGGGTTGCCTCCATCACTTCTAAGATCACACTGTTACATAAATGAGCCAAAGATGACTGGCTCACTCAGTTAAGCATCCAACTCTTAATTTTGGTTCAGATCATGATCTGATGGCTTGTGAGTTTGAGCCCCACATTGGGCTCTGGGCTGATCGCACTGAACCTGCTTGGGATTCTCTCTCTCTCTCTCTCTCTCTCTCTCTCTCTCTCGGTCTCTCTGTATCTTTCTCTCCCCTTCTCCTGCTTGTATGCACATGCTCTCTCTCTCTCTCTCTCTCTGAAAATAAACTTAAAAACTTAAAAGTTCTCTCTCTCTCTCAAAGTGAATTTAAAAACATAAAATTTGTTTTAAAAAAAATACCCCAAACAAGCAGAATTTAGTCATTTAGATTTTCCTAGTTTGCAAATACTGAAAATCTTCCCTCAGCATGTGCTGGGTGATGAAATAGAAACTACTACCGTTTGGAGCTCTCTGACTCAGAATTTCTAGAGTTGCTGAACAACATTTCTAAGTGTGCTTCCTATGGAGTTTCCTTACCCAACTCAGCGTCTGCCTTAATTTTCATGCATGAGGGCCTTCCTCTCTCAAAAAAACCTCTCCAAGCATCACCCAGTAAAGTGTGTTGTATGTTACTGCTTCTTAATAGTCTTATTTATTACTTTGACTAACCTCTAAATCCCACTCCAACACAACCACCAGTCAGTGTTAACCTCCATAAAGGCTTTGACTATTGCCATGTTTCCCTGATTCCACTCTGACAGATGAACCTGTGTCTCCTCCACTGCCATGATAACCGTTCCACAAACATGCCAATATCAGCTTTCCTTATTTGTCTCTGTTCATTTTTCAGTGAAGACTGAGATCAGAGCTCAAATGTGGGTCCATGCCAAACTCAAGTTTTTAGGCATTCAACGTGTTTCGTTTGGTGTTTTGTGTTGTTTTGCTTTTCCCGGTGCAAGCTGTTGCTTTTTAGCCATTTAGATTTTTTACTTTTCTCATATAGTCCCATCTCTGCCTCTGCATCCTCTAACACATACCTTAAACCTCACCAGCCATTTGTTGGTAGAGCCATTTGTTGGTAGAGCCAACATACATACCATACATAAGGTAGAGCCGCTTTATAAGACCTGACACTGCTCTTTCCTCTCGAGACTTGGCTGCTGAGTGAGTTCACTGAAACAGCTGTCTCCCGTCTCCTTAGATGCTGGTCCTCCGTCTTGCCCTTGCCCACCACCCCTTCCAGATTGTGGCCCTTTTGCTGCAAAGACTAGAAAGCAATGAGCAGATTAAGGAAGCTTTTTCACCAAGCAACATACTCTTCACCAGAGAGTGTAACAACTCCATTTTTCCCACTAGCAGAATAAAGTCATGATGGTTTGGTTATCACTGGGAATTCTGAAGAAGGGCAGCAGACAAGGGTTGGTGCCCTGTTGGTGCACCACCTGCCTCATGTAGGTGGGTCAAATTAGGGTAGAAAAAGCAAGGTGGGGTAGTGGGTGGACCTTCACCTGTCAGAGTACTCTTGTCCCTGGCACAGGCAGCTAGGCACTATTCTAAGGCTGGCTTGCTGCCTGCCTTCCCATAGCCAAAGATAGTAGACGCAGTGGTAATGGCGTAGAAGGAGCAGGGCAAGAGTCTGTTTCACAGGGAGTACCATGTTCTGGTTCCTGCCCACCAAGATCCCAACAAGTGAAAATCCTTGCCTCCCTAAAACACTTGCAGGAAGAAGCATGTAAGTCTTTATGTCTGAATGCAGTCCAAGCACAAACTTTCTTCAATGGGGAGCTGTTTTCTTCGTCATAGTCTCTACCAGCAGTTCACTTCTTTTCTACCTGCCTGGAAGAGTCTAACTCTTGGTTTGGTGAGGTTAGGTGGTCTGGGTGGTGCCAGGAACAGCATCAGGACTGGTAAGCTGTCCTTTGGGCACAGTGATGGCTCCCGGAATGCATTAAGCAGAGGTCTGGAAGGAGATGTGAGCCTGGGCCTTGAGTTGGGAAAGGCTCCAATGGCTCTGTGCCTGAAGCCCTAACACCTAGGGCAGTAGGCTTTGAGGATTTCTGAAACCATGGTATTTCCATAGCCAAGCCCAGCCATACCTGTTGAGTACAGGGAGAGGAGACCAGTTGCTGGAGTAAGGATGGCAGATACCTCTTGTCACTGGAATGGGTAGCAGGGTTCTTCTAGGTCTGACTCACCGCATACTTGCATGCCACCTGCATACCTCTGGTGAGAAGGAAGCAAGGCAAGACAAAGAGGAGAGCCTGCCAGACTCTCCAGGACATTGGGGGAAGGGGATTGAGTCAGTGTGATGTTCTGGCCTGGTCAGTTGGGTGGGATCCAGAGGTGGTGACTAAAGGGTCAGGCTAGAAAGGTTCTCGCACATCCTGCAGTTTGTGTTGGTGTAAAGTACACTGGTGGGGTACAGTGGCCTGGGAAACCTCAGGACAAAGTTGCCTTCACCTGGGTGTGGCATGCCTCGGCATCATGGGTTCTTGAGGCACTAAAGGGAACTGTGGATGCTTGTGGCCTTAAAACCTTGAATGTATCCTAGCACTTGTGTCTTCTGATCCCCTAAGCCAAATAGGATTGGAACACCTAGAAGTTCTGGGTGCTTAAGATTTTGCTTCCTCCCTGCCAGCAGAATGTGGCTCCTCTCAAACTTTCTTGTTCCATTTCCCACTTCCACCATCCTCCTGAGGTGTTCAAGACTCCTAGTGTACAAGCAGGGGCTCTTTAGTCCTTGCCATTTGCCTGTACACCAGTTCCTCTCAATTCACAAAAGTGATCATGCCGTTAAAGTCACACTAAACAGCTGTGATATGAAACTTCCCCCAGTGTAGTCTTATCTCCACAAACTTGGAATGCTTTCCCAATAAATGACTTCCATCCCCATCACAGGAAAGAGTCCCCAGGAATAACTGTCCTCTTGCTTCTGGATCCCCATCATACAAACTGTGGGTGCACTCAAGTTCCCAGGAAATTAAATGGACCCCGTGCCCATGGCATCTTTATCATGAGGGCTCTCAGGAAAGAACAGGTACTTTCACTACGTACAAGCTTCCCCATGCAGAGAAAGACAACAAAACAAAGCAAAACATACACACATCCCAGGAGCTATTTATTCTTCCCATACCAGGTCAGCAAGAACTGTATTTGAAAAGTCTTCAAGAGAGCTCTGTTGCCATCATGTTCGGTCTGAGCCCAAATGACAACTACTTCTGACTTGGGAACCAGACTGCCTTGCAATCTACATCAGAAGCTATCTTCATTTTGCGGTAGGGAATAGAGCCATGTCTTGGTCTAGGTGGGTGGTAGGGATGGGGTAGAGGAGGGACGTTTTGAGAATGAGCAGCAGGTGCTAGGTTAATGCCTCATGTCTCTCACTGAAGGTCCAGATTGCAGTCAGGCAGGAAGGGAGAGAGAATGAGACTGAATGTGCTGGTAAGTAAAAGAGGTTCCCATAAATGCCTCTAGATACACATTCTTGAGCTTGCCAGATCTCATGGAATCTTGGAAGCCAAGTTGGAGAGGTCTTGGAGAGTTTTGGGCTGGTAGAGGGACTGCAACTACGATCCTCTATTCTTTACTGTAGGACAAAGAGCAGGGCACAGCTTTGAGTGCTCCTCATTCTGCTTGCATTCCTGCCCCACTGACAACAGAGGGCAGTAGGACCAAGTTTGGAGGGAATAATGCTTAGCTCTGCCACCACAGAGGCTGCTGGCTTGATGGATGATCAGTGCTGTGGTCTGAGTGCTGTACAACTGGAATTGGAGGCGGAGAGCCTGCAGCATAGTTCCTGGAGTCACATTTACTTGAGGCACCTAGCCAGAGAAGCCAACCACTACTATTTTTTTTTTTTTTTCTGATCTCAGAAGCTAAGCTACGTCTATTTAGTACTTGAGAGACAGTTTAACTATTAAGGTGACTACTGTATACTATTGCCATTCACCAGCCACCAGCCAACCATCTTTTATTGTTTATTTATTGTTGAGGGCACACTCAACATCTCTTCTCCCTTTCCTTAGGCACCACAGCTGTTATCTCTGCCCAACTGCAGTATACGTAGGCAGCATGGTTCTAGCCTTCCTTTGCAACCCCAACATCCTCCACAACCCCAACTATGTATGAGTACAAACATTCCTACAAATATTCCCAGGCATATTCTTGCATCCTAACTTGTGCCAGTTCACATGCATACCTCAACTATCAAAACCACAGACTGCCCATCCCAGCCTCCACAATGTAGTCTTTTTCTCCCACATGGTTTTTTTTTTCCTGCAAGAATGACTTTCCTTTCACCCCACAGAGAAGCTGCCATGCCAACAACTGCCACTTCATGCCATGCACCATAATACACACTGCATGCACACTCTACTCTCAAGGAAAACAGGCA
The DNA here is from genome assembly GCF_018350215.1 of Panthera leo. Taxonomy (NCBI): domain Eukaryota; kingdom Metazoa; phylum Chordata; class Mammalia; order Carnivora; family Felidae; genus Panthera; species Panthera leo. Next base: position 24,370 of record NW_024962240.1, read on the forward strand.
GACAGGCCTGATTGGTTCCTCAGGAAATGAAAATGTACTTTCATTAAGTTGGGCACTTCACACAGAAAGGAAAAACAAGGGTGCCTGGGTGGTTCAGTCAGCTTAGTGTCCAACTGGGGCTCAGGTCACAATTTCACTGTTGGTGGGTTCCAGCCCTGCGACAGGCTCTGTGCTGACAGCTCAGAGCCTGGAGCCTGCTTCAGATTCTCTGTCTCCCTCTCTCTCTGCCCCTCCCCCATTGGCACACATGCACTCTCTCTCAAAATGAAGTAAATAAAAAAATTAAATAAATAAATAGCATTTTAAAAATCTTGAGAGAGAGAGAGACAGAGAGAGACAGAGACAGAGACAGAGACAGAGACAGAGACAGAAAACCAAACAAATGAACACTTCCCAGGAGGCAATAGGTCCTGCACAGGACTCAGGTCAGATGGAAGGAGAGAACACTTGACCATACCACCTTTTGTTTTCCTGTGATTCCTTGGATGACTGTCAGCCCAAGGAAGTGATCTCTTGTGGTGCAATACAAGTACATCCGTCCTCAGATGTGGCAGTGGGATTTGAACTTCAGCCGAAACTATTTATCTAAAATCCTCTTTTCTACCTATGGACAACCACAAAGCAGGGTTTTGATACAGTGCCTGTGTGGGAGTGGTTTCCAGCAAAGCCTACTGATGTCGTTTGGAAGATGTCAGCTCACACTTGTAGGGAATGTTAGGGAAGAACAAGAGAAGCTCTCAGTGGTTGGTCTGGGCTGTGCAAGGTGTCTAGAGAAGGTGTCTGGGCTGCATGTGTCCTGAGCTCAGGTATTTGGATTCTTGGCCAGATCTCACAGAATCTACCTAAAGGTGGAAACCTGAGCTGGGCAAGCCAGGTTAGAGACCTGGGTTAAGAGACCTCCAGGATTCTAGGGAGGAGGGTGATGGAAGTCTATGGTCCTCCATGTGCATCACTACCCAGGTGGCTGCCTGGCTGGCTGGCTGGCTGTCTTTCTGCCGCTGCTACAAGCCAGGCTGTTGCTGGTGGGAAGCAGACTGAGGAGTTGCAGAATGCCAGGAACAGGCTTCTGGGGTACACAGTGCAATGCTATAGCAAGGCAGACACATCAGGTCTGAAAGAGGACATTTCTCAGGGAGCATCTGGGCTGGCATGGAGAGCCTGGAGGTGGCAGGCAGAAGTCATAGGCGGGTTTGGGCCACTGGCTTTAGCAGTGGGATTGCCAGAAGCTATACTCCCAGCTGCACGGTGCAGTCTCTAAAGGTTTCCCACCAGGGTTCCTGGCATCTATGGCTGTAACACTGTGAATGCCTCTGATATCAGAAGCAAAGCAATGGAGATCTTTGTTAGTACTTGCATGGGAGACAAACTAGGAATTTTAGACGCTTAGGGTGTTTTTCTCTCTGCTAGTTAGCTGTCTCTCTCTTCATGGTCACTGCAGGTGCCCTGCTGGAGTCTTTGAAAGTTCCCCATTGTCTATAACTACTGACTCCCAAGCTGAGATCAAAAGAAACATGATGGTGACACCCCTGAAGAATAAATTATCCCAAGATAAACCTGGGATTACTTCTGTAGCACCATTTTTTACTGGAAAACGTTTAGGGATTGCCATGGCTTTTACATCACAAGACACATGGATGTGTTATGGAACACAAGGATATTTGCATGCAATTTAAGGATGAGACATTGGCTTTCAGTGAAATTCTCATGTAATTCTGTTGTATCATGTTGAAAAAAAAATGGAGTAGTTATAAAAAAAATACAGCAATGGCGACTTTTATATTTACCCATATACTTACTTTTCACAGTACTATTTGACCACCTGGCTTCAAATTTGTCTTGTGTTTTTATTTCAGCACGAAGCCCTACCTTTACCATTTATTATATGGCACGGTACTAACAGTATTTTATTAGCAAATCTCTTGAGCACTGCTCCCATTTTTTTTTTTAATTTAAATTCAAGTTAGTTCACATGCAGCGTAGCCTTGGTTTCAAGAGTAGAAACCAGTGATTCATCTCTTACATATGACACACAGTGCTCATCCCAACAAGTGCCCTCCTTCCTTAATACCTGTCACCTATTTAGCGCATCCCCCCACCTACCTCCCCTCCAGCAACCCTCAGTTCGTTCTCTGTAATTCTACTGGATATAAAAGTCTTTTCTTTTTCAATTTTTAATTTAAATTTTAGGTGGTTAACATACAGAACAATGTTGGTTTCAGTAGGAGAACTCAGTGATTTATCACTTACATCCAACACCCAGTGCTCATGCCAACAAGTGCCCTCCTTAATGGTCATCACCAGTCGAGTTCATCCCCCACCCACCTTCCTCCATCAGCCTTCGGTGGCTTCTCTATCATTAAGAGTCTCTCCTGGGTTGCTTCCCTTCCCCCCTCTCTTTTTTTTCCTCCCTTCCCCCATGTTCATCTATTTTGTTTCCTAACTTCTGTGTACGAGTGAAATAATATCATATTTGTCTTTCTCTGATTCACTTATTTTTCTTAGCATAATATACTCCAGCCCCAGCCACATCATTGCAAATGACAAGATTTCATTCTTTTTGATAGGTTAATAATATTCCTTCGTATATAGATAAAACATCTTCTTTATCCACTTATCAGTCAATGGATATTTGGGCTCTTGACATAGTTTGGCTATTGTTGATAGTGCTGCTATGAACATTGGGTGCATGTACCCCTTACAGTCTATATTTCTGTATACTTTGGGTAAATATGTAGTAGTAGTGCAACTGCTAGATCATAAGGTAGTTCTATTTTTAGTTTTTTGAGGAACATCCATACTGTTTTTAGAGTATCTACACCAGTTTGCACTCCTACCAAACAGTGAAGACTGCTCCCCTTTCTCCACATCCTCATCAACATCTTTTGTTTCCCGATATGTTAATTTTAGCCATTCTGACAGGTGTGAGGTAGTATCTCATCTTAGTTTTGATTTTTATTTCCCTGATGATGAGTGATGTAGAGCGTTTTATCATGTGCCTGTTAGCCATCTGGATGTCTCCTTGGGAACAAAATAACTATTCATGTCTTCTGCCCATTTCTTAACTGGGTTATTTGCTTTTTGGGTGTTGAGTTTGAGAAGTTCTTTACAGATTTTGGATACTAACCATTTATCCAATATGTCATTTGCAAATAGCTTCTCCCATTCTGTAGGCTGCCTTTTACTGTTGTTGATGGTTTCCTTTGCAGTGCAGAAGGCTTTTATCTTGATGAAGTCCCAATAGTTCCGGTTTGTTTTTGTTTACCTTGCCTCAGGAGATGTGACTAGTAAGAAGTTGCTGTGGCTAAGGTCAAAGAGGTTGCTCCTCTCCTAGAGGAGACTTGCTTTCTCCTCTAGGATTTTGATGGTTTCCTGTCTCACAGTTAGGTCTTTCATCCATTTTGAATTTATTTTTGTGTAGGTGTAAGAAAGTGGTGCAGGTTCAATCTTCTGCATGTCACTGTCCAGTTTTCCCAGCATTATTTGTGAAAGATACTGTCCTTTTTCCATTGGGCACTCTTCCCTGCTTTGTTGAAGATTAGTTGGCCATATTGATGTGGGTCCAATACTGGGTTTTCTGTTCTGTTCCACTGATCTACATAGATCTGTGTTTGTGCCAGTACCATACCGTCTTCATGATTAACAGCTTTGCAATACAGCTTGAAATCTGGAATTGTGGTGCCTCCACCTTTGTTTTTCTTTTTAAGGATTGCTTTGTCTATTCAGGGTCTTGTGTGGTTCCATGCCAATTTTAGGATTGTTTGTTTTAGCTCTGTGAAGAATGCTGGTGGTTTATTGATAGGGATTCTACACTACACGTGTATATTACTTTGGGAAGTGTAGCTATTTTAACAATATTTATTCCTCTAATTCATGAACATGGAATGCTTTTCCTTTTTTTTTTTTTTTTTTTTTTTTGGTATCCTCTTCAATTTCTTTTATAGAAGTGTTTGAGAGTTTTTAGAGTACAGATCTTTAACCTCTTTGGTTAGGTTTACTGCTAGGTATCTTATTGTTGGTGGAATTGCAAATGGGATCAATTTCTTCATTTAATTTCATGCTGCTGCTTTATTTGTGTATAGAAATGAAACAGATTTCTTCACACTGATCTTACGACCTGCAACTTCGCTGAATTCATGTATCAGCTCTAACAATTTAGTGGTGGAGTCTTTAAGGTTTTCTACATCGTGTATCATGTAGTCTGTGAATAGTGGATGTCTGTCTTCTTTCTTGCCCATCTGGATGTCTTTTATTTCTTTTTGTGGTGTGGCTGCTGCAGCTAAGACTTCCAGTACTATGTTAAAGGGTAAGTAACAGTGAGAGTGGACATTCCTGTTTTGTTTCTGACCGTAGACCAAAAGCTCTGTTTTTTTTTGTTTAAGGATGATCTTAGCTGTGGGTCTCTCCTATGTGGCTTTTATCATGTTGGAGCGTGTTCCATCTATCCCTACTTTGTTGAGGGTTTCTATCAACAAAAGATGCAGCATTTTTTTTAAATGCTTTTATTACACCTATTGACAGGATCATATGGTTCTCATCCTTTCTTCTTCTTCTTCTTTTTTATTTTTTTCTATTTTATTTTTTTTAAACAACAGAAGTTTATTGTTTCACAGTTCTGAAAGCTAGAAATCCAAGATCAAGGTGCTGTCAGATTTGGTTTCTCCTGTGGCCTCTCTCCTTAGCTTGCAGATGGCCACTTTCTGTGTCCTCACATAGCCTTTTCTCTGCACATCCACCCCTGGTGTCTCTTTGTGTGTCCCAAATTCCTCCTCTTATAAGATCACTAGACAGGTAGGATTTGGGCCCACCTAATGGCCCCATTTTAACTTAATCATCCCTTTAAAGGCTCTGTATTCAAATACAGTCACATATTGAGGTACTGGGCTTTGAGCTTCAACAGAGGAATCTTGGGAGAGTCACAATACAGCCCATAAGAGGCATTTGAGGAACATCTACTCTGTCTGTCCCAGGCGCCAGAAATACAGAAGGGAAAGACTCAGATCTTGCCCACAGGACTGTCAGTCTTTTGAAAGAGACAGACAATTGTAAAATGCCTCTTCTCCATTTACCTTGGCCTGTGTCTTACACTTAAATTTGCAGTGTTTACAAATTTTTCATCGAATATACATTCAGTATTTTGACCACCTCAGATTCTCATTTCAATCAGCTATGAACTCTCCAGGTCTTTACCAGCTCGGGAAGAGAATTTATTGGAGCCCACTCAGAAACAGGAAAAGGCTAGCCAAGAACCCAGAGAAGCTGGGCCAAACTGAGGGGAAATGAAGTAGCTGAGATTGAAGTGTGTCTTCACATGCCGCTTTTCCACCCCATTCTGCCAAATTATTTTTTATTTACTTTTATTTACATTTATTTATTTATTTATTTATTTATATGAAATTTATTGTCCAATTGGTTTCCATACAACACCTAGTGCTCATCCCAAAAGGTGCCCTCCTCAGTGCCCATCACCCACCCTCCCCTCCCTCCCACCCCCCATCAACCCTCAGTTTATTGTCAGTGTTTAAGAGTCTCTTATGATTTGGCTCCCTCCCTCTCTAACCATTTTTTTCCCTTCCCCTCCCCCATAGTCCTCTGTTAAGTTTCTCAGGATCCACATAAGAGTGAAAACATATGGTATCTGTCTTTCTCTGTATGACTTATTTCACTTAGCATAACACTCTCCAGGTCCATCCACGTTGCTACAAAAGGCTGTATTTCATTCTTTCTCATTGCCACGTAGTATTCTATTGGGTATATAAACCACAATTTCTTTACCCATTCATCAGTTGATGGACATTTAGACTCTTTCCATAATTTGGCTATTGTTGAAAGCACTGCTGTAAACATTGAGGTACACGTGCTCCTATGCATCAACACTCCTGTATCCCTTGGGTAAGTTCCTAGCAATGCTATTGCTGGGTCGTAGGGTAGATCTATTTTTAATTTTTTGAGGAACCTCCACACTGTTTTCCAGAGTGGCTGCACCAATTTGCATTCCCACCAACAGTGCAAGAGGGTTCCTGTTTCTCCACATCCTCGCCAGCACCTATAGTCTCCTGATTTGTTCATTTTAGCCACTCTGACTGGCGTGAGGTGGTATCTGAGTGTGGTTTTGATTTGTATTTCCCTGATGAGGAGCAACGTTGAGCATCTTTTCATGTGCCTGCCGGCCATCTGGATTTCTTCTTTAGAGAAGTGCCTATTCATGTTTTCTTCCCGTTTCTTCACTGGGTTATTTGTTTGGTGAGCTCTTTATAGATTTTGCATACTAGCCCTTTGTCTGATATGTCATTTGCAAATATCTTTTCCCATTCCGTTGGTTGCCTTTTAGTTCTGTTGATTGGTTCCTTTGCAGTGCAGAAGCTTTTTATCGTCATGAGGTCCCGGTAGTTCATTTTTGCTTTTAATTTGCTTGCCTTTGGGGATGTGTCAAGTAAGAAGTTGCTGCAGCTGAGGTCAGAGAGGTTTTTTCCTGCTTTCTCTTCTAGGGTTTGGTGTTTTTCTGTCTCCCAGTCAGGTCCTTTATCCACTTTGAGTTTATTTTTGTGAATGGTGTAAGAAAGTGGTCTAGTTTCATCCTTCTGCATGTTGCTGTCCACTTCTCCCAGCACCATTTGTTAAAGAGACTGTCTTTTTTCCATTGGATATTCTTTCCTGCTTTGTCAAAGATTAGTTGCCCATACTTTTGTGGGTCTAATTCTGGGGTTGCTATTCTATTCCATTGGTCTGTGTGTCTGTTTTTGTGCCAATACCATGCTGTCTTGATGATTACAGCTTTGTAGTAGAGGCTAAAGTCTGGGATTGCGATGCCCCCCGCTTTGGTCTTCTTCTTCAATATTACTTTGGCTATTTGGGGTCTTTTGTGGTTCCATACAAATTTTAGGATTGCTTTGTTGTAGCTTCCAGAAGAATGCCGGTGCAATTTTGATTGGGATTGCATTGAATGTGTAGATTGCTTTGGGTAGTATTGACATCTTAACAATATTTATTCTTCCAAGCCATGAGCACGGAATGTTTTTCCATTTCTTTGTATCTTCTTCGATTTCCTTCATAAGCTTTCTATAGTTTTCAGCATACAGATCTTTTACATCTTTGGTTAGGTTTATTCCTAGGTATTTTATGCTTCTTGGTGCAATTGTGAACGGGATCAGTTTCTTTATTTGTCTTTCTGTTGCTGCATTATTAGTGTAAGAATGCAACTGATTTCTGTATATTGATTTTGTATCCTGCGACTGTGCTGAATTCATGTATCAGTTCTAGCAGACGTTTGGTGGAGTCTGTCAGGTTTTCTGTGTATAATATCATGTCATCTGCAAAAAGTGAAAGCTTGACTTCATCTTTGCCACTTTTGATGCCTTTGGTTTCCTTTTGTTGTCTGACTGCTGATGGTAGCACTTCCAACACTATGTTAAACAACAGCGGTGAGCGTGGACATCCCTGTTGTGTTCCTGATTTCAGGGGGAAAGCTCTCAGTTTTTCCCCATTGAGGGAAGCCCATCAGCTGTGGGCTTTTCATAAATGGCTTTTATGATGTTTACGTACGTTCCTTCTATCCCGACTTTCTCGAGGGTTTTTATTAAGAAAGGATGCTGAATTTTGTCAAATGCTTTTTCTGCATCGATTGACAGGATCATATGGTTCTTATCTTTTCTTTTATTAATGTGATGTATCACATTGATTGATCTGCGAATGTTGAGCCAGCCCTGTGGCCCAGGAATGAATCCCACGTGATCGTGGTGAATAATTCTTTTTATATGCTGTTGAATTCGATTTGCTAGTATCTTGTTGAGAATTTTTTGCATCCATATTCACCGGGGATATTGGCCTGTAGTACTCTTTGTTTGCTACGTCTCTGTCTGGTTTAGGAATGAAAGTAACGCCGGCTTCATAGAATGAGTCTGGAAGTTTTCCTTCCCTTTCTATTTTTTGGAACAGCTTGAGAAGGATAAGTATTATCTCTGCTTTAAATGCCTGGTAGAATTCCCCTGGGAAGCCATCTGGCCCAGGACTCTTATTTGTTGGGAGATTTTTGATAACTGATTCCATTTCTTTGCTGGTTATGGGTCTGTTCAAGCTTTCTATTTCTTCCCGACCGAGTTTTGGGTGTGTGTGGGTGCTTAGGGATTTTTCCATTTCTTCCAGGTTGTCCAGTTTGTTGGCATATAATTTTTCATAGTATTCCCTGATAATTTCTTGTATTTCTGAGGGATTGGTTGTAATAATTCCATTTTCATTCATGATTTTATCTATTTGGGTCATCTCCCTTTTCTTTTTGAGAACCCTGGCTAGAGGTTTATCAATTTTGTTCACTGTTTCAAAAAACCAACTCTTGCTTGCATTGATCTGCTCTACAGGTTTTTTTTTTGTTTGTTTTTTTTTGTTTTTTTTTTTAGATTCTATATTGTTTATTTCTGCTCTGATCTTTATTATTTCTCTTCTTTTGCTGGGTTTGGGCTGTCTTTGCTGTTCTGCTTCTATTTCCTTTAGGTGTGCTGTTAGATTTTGTATTTGGGATTTTTCCTGTTTCTTGAGATAGGCCTGGATTGCAATGCATTTTCCTCTCAGGACTGCGTTCACTGCATCCCAAAGCATTTGGATTGTTGTATTTTCATTTTAATTTGTTTCCATATATTTTTAAATTTCTTCTCTAATTGCCCGGTTGACCCATTGATTCTTTAGTAGGGCGTTCTTTAACCTCCATGCTTTTGGAGGTTTTCCAGACTTTTTCCTGTGGTTGATGTCAAGTTTCATAGCACTGTGGTCTGAAAGTGTGCATGGTATGGTCTTCATTCTTTTATTCTTATGAAGGGCTGTTTTGTGACCCAGTGTGTGATATCTTGAAGAATGTTCCATGTGCACTTGAGAAGAAAGTGTATTCTGTTGCTCTGGGATGCAGAGTTCTAACTGTATCTGTCAAGTCCATCTGATCAAATGTATCATTCAGGGCCCTTGTTTCTTTATTGATGCTGTGTCCGGATGATCTATCCATTGTTGCCAGCTGGGTATTAAAGTCCCCTGCCATTACCACATTCTTATCAATAAGGTTGCTCATGTTTGTGAGTAATTGTTTTATACATTTGGGGGCTCCCATATTCGGCGCATAGACATTTATAATTGTTAGCTCTTCCTGATGGATAGGCCCTGTAATTATTATACAATGCCCTTCTTCATCTCTTGTTACAGCCTTTAATGTTACGTCTAGTTTGCCTGATATAAGTATGGCTACTCCAGCTTTCTTTTGACTTCCAGTAGCATGACAGATAGCTCTTCATCACCTCACTTTCAATCTGAAGGTGTCCTCAGGTCTAAAATGAGTCTCTTGTAGACAGTTAAATAGATGGGTCTTGTTTTTTTATCCATTCTGATACCCTGTGTCTTCTGGTTGGAGCTTTTAGTCCATTTATATTCAGTGTTATTATGGAAAGATATGGGTTTAGAGTCATTGTAATGTCTGTAGGTTTCATGCTTGTAGTGAGGTCTCTGGTACTTTGTGGTCTTGCAACATTTCACTCACAGAATCCCCCTTAGGATCTCTTGTAGGGCTGGTTTAGTGGTGAGAATGAATGCCTTCAGTTTTTGTTTGTTTGGGAAGACCTTTATCTCTCCTTCTATTCTGAATGATAGACTTGCTGGATAAAGGATTCTCAGCTGCATAGTTTTTCTGTTCATCTCATTGAAGATTTCCTGCCATTCCTTTCTGGCCTGCCAAGTTTCAGTAGACAGGTCTGCCACTAGTCTTATGGGTCTCCGTTTGTAAGTTAGAACCTGTTTATCCCCAGCTGCTTTCAGAACTTTTTCTTTATCCTTGGATTTTGCCAGTTTCACTATGATCTGTTGTGCAGAAGATCGATTCTAGTCACGTCTGAAGGGAATTCTCTGTGCCTCTTGGATTTCAATGCCTTTTTCCTTCCCCAGATCAGGGAAGTTCTCAGCTACGATTTGTTCAAGTACACTTTCAGCCCTTGTGTCTCTCTTGTCTTCTTCTGGAATTCCTATGATATGGATATTGTTCTGTTTGAGTGCATCACTTAGTTCTCTAATTCTCGCCCTCATACTCCTGGATTTTTTTTCTCTTTTTCTCAGCTTCCTCTTTTTCCATAATTTTATCTTCTAATTCACGTCTTCTCTCCTCTGCGTCTTCAGTCCGAGCTGTGGTCGCCTCTATTTTATTTTACACCTCATTTATAGCATTTTTTAGCTCCTGATGACTGTTTCTTAGTCCCTTGATCTCTGTAGCAGTAGATTCTCTGCTGTCCTCTATGCTATTTTCAGGCCCAGCGATTAATTTTCTGACTGTTATTCTAAATTCTTGTTCCATTATATTGCTTAAATCGTTTTTGATCAATTCGTTAGCTGTCGCTACTTCCTGGAGTTTCTTTTGAGGAGACTTCTTCCATTTCGTCATTTTGGGTAGTGGCTCCTGCGGTGGCTCCCAACTGCAGGGCACTTCCCCTGTGCTGTCAGGAGTAACTTGTGTTGGTGGGTGGGGCCACAGTCAGACTGGTGTGTACGTATCTTCCCTTCTCCCAGGGGCAGGACTCACTGTGGAGTGGGGTGCCCCTGTCTGGGCTACTCGCACACTGCCAGGCTTGCGGTGCTGCTTTGATGGGGTCTGGCATATTGGCCAGGGTGGATCCGCAAGGTGCACAGGGGCGGGAGGGGCAGGCTTAGCTGGCTTTGCCTTTGGTGGTCCCCTGCGGGAGGGGCCCTGCAGCACCAGGAGGGAGGCAGGCCCGTCAGAGGGATGGATCCACAGAAGCACAGCGTTGGGCGTTTGCGCGGTGCCAGCAAGTTTGGTGATGGGAACTGGTTTCTTTGGGATTTTGGCTGGCGGATGGCAGAGGGAGATGGCGCTGGCAAGCGCCTTTGTTCCCCCCCACCAAGCCTAGTTCTGTCTTCCAGGGCTCAACACCTCTCCCTCCCAGTGTCCTCTCACCCTCCTCCTCTCCGAGCAGAGCTGTTGACTCATAACATTCCAGATGTTAGGTCCCGCTGGCTGTCAGAACTCACGCAGTCCGGCCCCTCTGCTTTTGCAAGCCAGACTCGGGGGCTCTGCCTTGCCTGGCAGGCTGCCCCTCCACCGCCCCGGCTCCCTCCCACCAGCCCACGTAGGGCGCACCGCCTCTCTGCCCTTCCTACCCTCTTCCGTGGGCCTCTTTTCTATGCTTGGCTTTGGAGAGTTGTTTCTGCTAGTCTTCTGGAGGTTTTCTTGGTTATTTAGGCAGATGTGGGTGGAATCTAAGCGGTCAGCAGGACGTGGTGAACCCAGCGTCTTCCTCGCCACCATCTTCCAAACAGTTCTTCTTTCTTTTTTAAATTTATGTATTTAAATTCAAGTCAGTCAACATACAGTGCAATACCAGTTTCAGGAGTAGAACCAAGAGATTCATCACCCACACACACACCCAGTGCTCATCGCAACAAGTGAGCTCCTTCCTCAGTGCTGATCACCCACTCATTAAAACGGTACGTCACATGGATTGAGTTGTGAGTATTGAACCAGCCCTGCAGGCTGCCAGGAATCAATCCCACCTGGTTGTGGTGAATAATTCTTTTAATGTACTGTTTGATTTGATTTGCTAGTGTCTTGTTGAGAATTTTTGCATCGATGTTCATCAGGGTTATTGGCCTGTCATTCTCCTTCTGAGTGGGATCTTTGTCTAGTTTTGGAATCAAGGTAATGCTGGCCTCATAGGATGAGTTTGGCAGTTTTCTTCCACTTCTATTTTTTGGAAGGGTGTGAGAAGAATATGTATTAACTGTTCTTTAAATGTCTGGTAAAATTCTCCAGGGAAGCCATCTGGCCCAGGACTCTTATTTGTTGGGAGATGTTAAATAGCCAATTCAATTTCTTCACTGTTTATGGTTCTATTCAAATTTTCTACCTCTTCCCGTTTGAGTTTTGGTAGTGTGTGAATGTCTGGGAATTTGTCCATTTCTTCCGGGTTATCCAGTCTATTGACATATAACTTTTCACAGGATTTTCTAATAATTGTTTGTATCTCTGTGGTGTTGGTTGTGATCTCTCACATTTCATTCATGGTTTTATCTATTTGGGTCCTTTCTTCTCTTTGAGAAGTCTGGCTAGGGGTTGGTCAATTTTATTAATTCTTTCAAAGAAGCAGCTCTTAGTTTTGTGATCTGTTCTACCGTTTTTGCTTTTTTGTTTCTATATCATTTATATCTGCTCTAATCCTTACTGTTTCCTTCCTTCTGCTGACTAGGCTTCATTTGCTAATCCTTTTCTAGCCCCTTTAGGTGTAAGGTTAGGTTGAATATTTGGGACCTTTCTTGTTTCTCGAGATAGACCTGAATTGAAATATATGTTTCCTCCCAGGATTGCTTTTGCTGCAACCCAAAGGTTTTGGACTGTCGTGTTCTCAGTTTCATTTGTTTTAATGTATGGGTTTTTGTTTTTTTTTTTTTAATGTTTTTATTTATTTTTGAGACAGAGTGACAGAGCATGAGCAGGGGAGGGGCAGAGAGAAGGAGACACAGAATCCAAAGCAGGCTCCAGGCTCGGAGCTGTCAGCACAGAGCCTGATGCGGGGCTCAAACTCATGGACTGTGAGATCATGACCTGAGCTGAAGTTGGACGCTTAACCGACTGAGCCACCCAGACGCCCCAATGTTTTTGTTTTGTTTTGTTTTGTTTTGTTTTGTTTACTTCTTCTTTAATGTCCTGGCTGACCCATTCATTCTTTAGTAGGATGTTCTTTAACCTCCATGTCCTTGTGGTCTTTCCAAAGTTTTTCTTGTGGTTGGCTTTAAGTTTCAAAGTGTTGTGATGAAAACGTGCATGGTCTGATCTGGATCTTTTTGTGCCTGTTGAGGGCTGATTTGTGACCCAGTATGTGATCTATACTGGAGAACATTTGTTCTCTTCATTCTGCTTTTCCTTAGATGTCAACCTCTCTTGTTCAGCCTGTCTATGATTTAGTTCTTCTTTCTTCATTTGTACAAAAGCAGAAGGGATTCCAGAGATGTTTTCTTGTGCACTTGAGAACAGTGCACAGTTCTCCCATAATTCTCTTGCATTTTTTCATTCATAAATCTAGTCAGGTTAACTTGCATCATTTTGAAGTCTGGATTCTTCGCTTCCAGATGGCTGAATATAAACTCAGTTGCAACATCAACTTCAGACACACGGATGTCTGTTACTTGTTTTGTAACCCAATGTTTTACAACCTCAAATTTACTTTGCTCAAATCCACCTTTTTCCTAGGCATTCTGCAAATTTCATCTGCTTCAGTATCTTCTTCTGTTTGTTGCTGAACCAATTATCCTGTTTTGCACTTTTTCTGAGGAAGAATCCACGTCCATTTTGCTGTTCTCCTCATATATAAATTCTTGATTGATGTTTTTCTTTTGACATCCAAATAAGTCATCTTACTGGTTCCTTACCTCTGTGGTTTATAATAAATTGGCCCCAAATTTCACTTTTCACGAGAATTACTTTTCTCTTGCTGAGTTCAAGATTTTGTCTCTGATTTTCAACTGTTTGACCACGCATTTCATCTTCATGTGAATCTCTTTTTGTTCTTCCTACTTGAAGTTTGGTAAGTTTCTTGGATGTGTTAGAGTAATGCCTTATGTCAAATTTGAGACATTTTGGGCCAGCATTTCTTCAAATATTCTCTCTGCTCCTTTTTTTTATCATTTCTTAAGCTCCTGTTATGCATATATTGACAGAATCAACATTGGCAGTTGAACGGTGCAAGACAGCAAAGGTTCATAGCAACCAAGAAAATGCTGATTTAGAAGAAGGGCCACTAAAGCTTAGATTCTCTCCACTCCCTAGATTTATTTTTGTGTGGGTTTTGGTTTGTTCAGTGACTCTTCTGTACTATTTTAAGGCATTTTAAAAAATGTTGTTTCTTTTAATTCACGTATTAACTAGTGGCTTAACATAGAGATCAATTCAACTTTGGGACAAAAATATACATAAAATATATGCTTAGATACATTATATATAAATGTAATTTGTAAACGTGTATATTGTTTTCTAAGTATTTGCAGCCTGCCTCTGTGGGGAGTACCTCCATCATTTAGCTTGGGTGTTTACTACTCTGCCTTAAATTTTACTTCCTTCTTGTGCTGAGCCAACAGAACCAAAACAACATAAAACACCACCCTCCACACAAAAACTACAACAACCAAAAACAACAAACAACAAACTGCAACCAGTCCGCGGTTGAAAGGAATCTATTCAAAGCATCCCCTTACAGACAAAAATCACAGATGTCTGCACTTGGCCTTAACTCTGTTTTTGTAGGTCACAGTGCCCTACATTCTTGAAAAGTGGACCTGAGCATATTCATGTCTAGCATGACTACCACTGATATCCCAAATGAGCCCCAGACTGAGACCCTTGAGAAACTTGACCAAGAATAGACAACCAGGGTCACAGCTACAACCCTCTCACATCCTTCAAACCCCTTTGAAGGCCCAGCCTGACAGAAGCTGGGGCAGACATCTCTCTACATGTCTGGCCCCTCCCTTCCCTTGGAGAGTGAATAAACGCTGTCTGTCTTACTTGTTGTTCCACTCTTTGTGCAATTCTTTGCCACCATGGTCACAGGCCACCCTAACCTTTTGGTGGTCCTTACATATGGGGATTAGCCATCTCCTGCTGACCAGGATTCATCTCAACTGGATATCCTTGTTGGCTAATCTCAGGCGAATCAAAATTTTCATTTTCAGGTGGGCTCTTTGAGATCCTGAGGATTGGGAATAATCACCAAGGGCTGACTAATCCCCACAGCAGGATTCAAACCCCAGTACTGGGCTTAGTCAACAATTAATAAATTGACCATTGGAGGGTTGCCTCCTCTATGTCTTTGCACAGTTTTGGGGTGTGTGATCCCTTCCCACACACAAACCCTTAAGTTTGGGGGAAGCTCCTTTCTCTCAGGTTCGGCACTGGTCAGGATTTCATTTTCTTCTGAAGGCTGGGGCTGAATCAAGCTGTATCCCTTCCGGTTTTCCCCTTTGTTCCCAGTCCTCAAAATCTCCCTTCTCCTTTTACCAGATTTCCAGATTGGCAATACCTTGTCCATCCCTCTCCAGGACTTCCCTCTGGGATGCCTCCTTAAAAATCTCAAACCGCACCCCCCCCTCCCCCAAATATCACTTCCAATTAGAACAAGACATTTGGCCCAAATTTCTTATTTTCTACTGCAATACAGCCTGGCCACAATATAAATTAGATGACCAGGAGGTCTGGCCGGAGAACGGCTACCTTAATCACAGCAGTCTTCTCTAATTGAGTTTGTATTGTCATTGCCTGGGTAAGTGGTCCGAGGTTCCTTATGTCGAAGCTTTCTTCGAGCTTGCTTGTTATCCTGACTGTTGTGCTGCCTGTGGTATGCTCCTTCTATCTCTCCAAAAGACCCCTGTCCCTCTCCCAAGTTCTCCTGACTCGGACCTTGACCCTGCCTTGACCCTGCCGACCAATCTCTGCCTTTCCACTCACCCATAGTCGATCCCTCACTTCGCACCTCCACAGCAACTACTCCTTCCCCAGCTTCCCCTCAAGACCCTTTGGCACCCCATCAACATTCCCCTTCAGCCCTTGCCTCCATCTCCCGATCCTTCTCCAGTCCATCCTCATTCTGGCCACTCTTTCCAACCTCCCCATGCTTCTGCCACCCAGTTCCCTCTTTGAGATGTGGCTGGGCCAGAGGGCATTGTTTGAGTCCTTGTTCCCCTCTGCTTGCCAGATCTTTCTCATATAGAATGTAAGATTGGCTCTTTCTCAACTGATCCTGCCAGGTTTACTAAAGAAGTTGAATATCTCGCCCTTTCCTATTACTTATGGTGGAGAGACCTGTATGTTATTCTCTCCACCTATATACCATGCCAGAGTAAAACAAACAAGCAAAAAAACAAGCAAACAAACAAACAAAAAAACCCACCAAGATTTGGTCCAAGGCTACTGAATATGCTGATGATTTAAACCACAGACAGCCTGTACCATATGCTCCTGGAAATGCAGTGGTTCCCCTAGTTGAGACCCATTGGAATTACCAGCCCCCTTCTGGAGACAAGGTCGAGCACAACCACATCGTCACCTGCCTCAAAGAAGGCACAAAAGGGACAGCTTCTAAACAGGTCAATGATGAAAGGTCAAGGGAGATCACCCAGAGATCAGATGAAACCCTGCCCTTTTTCTTACTTGTCCATCTGAGGCTCTTTAAAAATTCACCAGGCTTGATCCCAAGTCTCACAAAGGAATTGATCCTGGCTGTGGATTTCATCTCCCAGTCAGCTCCAGACATTAGAAAGAAACTTCAAAAACTACATGAAAGCCTCAGATTCCTCAATCTAACTACTAGACCTGGCCTTGAAGCTTTTTAACAACAGAGAGAAGGGGATCACAGAGAAAAAGAGACAAAGGGATCAAAAGTGATCGCAAGTTTATTAGCTCCTGACTACTGCCCTTAATGGAACTATTCAGGAAAAGTCTTACCCAGCTTGCCTGACCCAAAGGTTCAATAAGCTCCCTCCAGGGCCTTGTTGCACCTGAGGTAAGCCTGGCCACTGGTATGAACACTCTCCCAATAAAAAAACTTCCACTAAAGGGGCACCTGGGTGGCTCAGACGGTTAGGCAACAGACTTCAGCTCAGGTCATGATCTCCTGGTCTCGGAGTCCGAGCCCCACGTCAGGGTCTGTGCTGACAAGCTCAGAGCCTGTAGCCTGCTTCAGATTCTGTGTCTCCCTCTCTCTGCCCCTCCTCCACTCACACCTCTGTCTTTGTCTCTGTCTGTGTCTCTCTCAAAAGTAAATAAACGTTAAACAACAACAACAACAACACCCAACTTCCACTCAAAACCCCTTGCCCTGCCTGTAAGCAGGAGAATGGGAGCCTTCTCCATTGGGAGAATGATGACCCACCTTCAAAGTAGGGGGGCGGGACCCACTTCCCTCAAACCTGTCTTTGGGGCCCAAATGAGGGGGAATTAGCTGTATCCCCAGTGGTGGATCTCTTGGGACTTCTTCAGGACAGACTGATACATCTCAGGATTGGAAAAGGTTCCCGTGCATGTCCTCTCCAAGGCCAAGACCAGGGTAACTCTCTCCGTGAATTTTCAGGACCCTCTTTTCCCTCCCCCATCCCTGTTGTCGACATTGACAGCATTTTTTCTCAACCCTTAGCTCCCCCCCTTAGCTCTTTTCATGTGCCCTGACAGATCAGATATTTAGCCATTCCTTTCTTGTTCTGCTACACTGTCCCATCCTCCGTCCTAAAATGAGACATCATGACCAAACTAGCAATCACCTTCATCTGCAACCCATAATCCCCAATCCAATTACTGGGCCTCCTTACTGGACCACACACCCTGCTCCCACTTTACTCTCTCCAGTTATGACTTCAGTTCCCTCATTTGTATAGAACACCTCCAAGCCAAGTAAGCTTACTTGCCTCACCTCCGTCACCATATGCCTCAAGGATCCTACCTTTTCCCTTTCTAAACCCCAATATCCCCTCAAACCTGAGGCCTTGTGAGGCTTACAACCCCTCATTTCCAAATTCCTTACCCCCAATATATTGAAACCTATTAACTCTCCTTCAATATTCCAATCCTTCCAAGTCAAAAAGCCTTCCAAGTCAAAAAGTCATGTAGACTAGTTGAGGATCTGAAAGTCATCAGTGAGGTAGTCATCCCTGTCCACCCCATCATCCCCAATCCACGCACCCTTCTCTCCACCATTCCAGTCTTCGCCATGTACTTCACTGTCTTCAATCTTAAGGATGTGTGTTTCACTATTCCCATCTTCCCAGAATTCCAAGACCTTTTTGACTTACCTGAACTGACCCCGACACCCAACACCCAACACACATGACTGTTAATATGGACATTTCTCCCACAGGGTTTTAGGGACAGCCCCACCTCTTTGGACAAGCTCTAGCATCAGATCTCTCTAACCTCTCCCTTCCGATTGTTCCCTTACCCAATATCTGGACAACTTTCTCTGCTGTAGCCCTTCTTTGCCCACTTTTATTTCTGACACTATCATTCTTCTCACCTTCATACACAAAAAAAGTTGTGGAGTCTTCCTCCCCAAAGCCCAACTTAATCAACAATCTGTCCACATACCCAGGACTTGCTTACACTGGGACACAGGGTGACTGCCTCACAACAAAAGCAACTCACCTTTAATTTATAGTCCGCATCATCCAAGAAGGAACTTCACACCTTTAGTTACTTAAGAATGTGGATTCTGAAAGATGGTCTCATAGCCAAACCTCTCCATGAGGCCCTTCAGGGTCCTGAACATGAACCTCTAGGTTGGCACTCTCCCTCCCTCACAACCCTTCAAACCTTAAAACAAGCCCTCCTCCAGGCTCCAGCTCTGGCCCTTCCCAATCTTCAAAATAATTTTCTCCTATACACAACAGGGGAGGGATAGCTCTAAGACTACTGGGACCAAAACATGGGCCAGACTTGAAAATGCTGGGTTTTCTCTGAAAAACATTAGATAATACCACCAAGGGATGGCACCCATGCCTCTCAGCTTTAGCAGCCATGGCCCTATTAACTCAGGAGGCTAACAAACTCATATATGGACAACATACAGATGTCATTTCCCCCGCACCAGGTTACAGATATCCTAAACCGCAATGCCTAACACTTTCTTACAAGCTCCCAGGCTCACACAATAACAAACAGTTCTTCTGGGGAACTCTGACATCACCATTCTAATACCCTAAATCCTGTCACCCTTCTCCCTACAACAGAGCCAGTAGAACATTCATGCCTGCAGATCCAAGAATACTCCTGAGCAGTCTGAACAGATCTGACAGACCTTCCCCTTTCAGACCAAGAACATTCATGGTTTATATATGGGAGGAGTTTTATATCAAATGAAGAAAGAAAGGCAAGATATACAATTACCACAACCACACAAATCATACAGAGTTTACCCCTACCACCAGAGACGTCGACAAAAAAACAAAAAACAAAAAGCAAAACAAAACAAAAAACAGCAACAACAACAACAAAACAAAACAGAGCTCATTACTCTCACCAGAGCTCTTATCTTCAGCAAGGATAAAAGACTCAACATTTGTGCTGGCTCTAAGACGCCTTCCACATCCTGCACTCACATGCAGCCACAGGGGGAGAAAGGAGGCTCCTGACCACAAAAGACTCCCTCATCAAACATGCTTCCCTTATCTACCAACTCACTCATACCTACACAAGTCCCCACTCGGGTGGCAGTCATACACTGTAAGGGATATCAAGAACATACTTCTCGAAGATATGGATAGATGCTTTTCCAAAGAAGACATCCAGATGGACAACAGACACATGAAAAGATGCTCAATGTCACTCAGCATCAGGGAAATACAAATCAAAACCACACTGAGATACCACCTCACACTGGTCAGAGTGGCTAAAATGAACAAATCAGGAAACAATAGATGCTGGCGACGATATGGAGAAAAAGGAAACCCTCTTGCGCTATTGGTGGGAATGCAAACTGGTGGAAAACAGTCTGGAGGTTCCTCAAAAAATTAACGATAGAACTACCCTCTGACCCAGCAATAGCACTACTAGGAATTCATCCAAAGGATACAGGAGTGCTGATTCATAGGGGCACATGTACCCCATTGTTTATAGCAGTGCTTTCAACAATAGCCAAATTATGGAAACAGCCTAAATGCCCACCAACTGATGAATGGATAAAGAAGATGTGGTTTATAAACCCAATGGAATACTACTTTGCAATGAGAAAGAATGAAATCATGCCATTTGCAGCAACGTGGATGGAAGGTATTATGCTGAGTGAAATAAGTCCATCAGAGAAGGACAGATATCATATGTGTTCGAGAAACTTAACAGAAGACTGTGGCAGGAAGGAAAGGGGAAAACATGGTTACAAACAGAGAGGGAAGGGAGGCAAACCTTTAGAGACTCTTAAATACAGAGAACAATCTGAGGGTGGATGGGAGGTGGGGGACAGGGGAAGTGGGTGATGAGTATTGAGGAGGGTACTTATTAGGATGAGCACTCCCTTGTTTAATCTCTGAGTGGGCGGGCGAGGAGCACAAGTGGTACTTAGAATATTTTCATGAAATTTTCCAAAACAAGAAATTTTAGTGAAGAAGGAGTGGAAAATTAGGCAGTGATGAGAGCCAGAGCAAGTTAAAGACAAGTGTGTAGGAGATGGAGAGCAGGAACAAAGAGCTAAGTGCTCACACCTCTTGGTGCCACTGCACTGCCAGTCCAGTGAAATTATTTACACTACCCTGCAGCCCATGGTTGCCAGTCCTCTTAGTTCCCAATGGTTCTATTACAGGCAGGGCCTTTGGAGGCACTTGTCTGGCCAGTCCTTTAAAAATTTTAGAGGGAAAAACTGAGGTGCGGAACTAACCGGAAAAACACTAACTCTTCAACACCTCCTCAGAGCTTCCAATGGGAAAGCTGTGGCATGCTGAGCCCCAGCCAAAAACCCTTAGGACAATGTCCTCATCCCAGGTAATCCCAGCACGTGGAAGGAACCTGGGCTGCATATTAATCAGTGCTACCTCCTCTCTTGTTCCAAACCATGAAACAAGTGTCCAAATAAACAGAAGTAACACTGCAAAGCCCAGACAAGGTAACAGATGCTGAGCGAAGTGAGAAGGACAGAGAACAACTTCCAAGGATGGGAGTCTATTTTTAATAACAGCCCCATTTAAATGCCCTCCATACACAGAATTCGGCCAGCAACACCAATACAACATCTGCAGTGTCTGTTTTCAGACCCACAGAAGTGTTAGTCAAGTGTGTCTGACTCAAATAGTCAAGTGTGTCTGCATTCGATACCCACCTATTTTTCTGAAATGGGGCTTCCTTATTTTTACTGACAGCCCAGGAACTTCTCCAGGAACCAAATACCACTTGTCCTCCCTTACATCGTCCCCTCAAAAGGAGGGAGCGGAAATCCAGCTGAGATCCAGCTGTCTTCTTTCCTCCCCAGAAATATTTGAGTATTCTACTTTCTTTTTAACATTTGTTTTGAATACACTTGTCCTCGTACTTCAATATACCCCTTTAAATAACCGCCTCATTCTTTTTTTCTACAACCTAATCTGCACACGGTGCTGGCTTGTGCAGGCTCTTACCCTGTACATGGAGAGCACCATGTTTCCTGGGAAAAGCTTATTAACTAAAGACTATGTCTTACATAACCCTACCCTGTAAGCTAAAGGAAGTTCCTATCACCAGAAATCGGGAAAGTGCCCCCAGCCACAAGGAACTCAGGCGGGCTGGGTGAGCATGGGGGTTCCGCTACTATCCTCCACCCCTGCATGTCTTCAGCCTTCCCACGTGGTACACCCCTATTCTGCCTCCAACTGTTGGGATCTTTAAATTAAAATTCAAAACAGCAACGCCTCGAAATGGAAACAATATGCACTTACCTATATGTCTAACCCGATGGCGGATCAACCGAATGGGAACTCCTTAGTGTGTTGTTGCCTGGTGGTTGTTTTTTAAGTCTAAAAGAACCACACTTTTTAGAGCAACAGGAGAAAACCCAAGTCTCGCCACCAACACTGGGTTACGAATGTGCTGGCGTCTGCAGATCTAATACTGGAAGCCTCAGAACCATGCACGCATGCGTGATAGCTTGAATTAGGGCGGAAGTACCTGCAGGCATACCAGGGAAAGCTGCGTGTTGTGCGCTTTCATCCCAGGCCAGAAACAGAGCGTAACGAAACCCGCTACACGCTGTATACCGCTCCAGAGAGAATTTCGCAGAACTTCCCATCCTCCATCTCCCCTCTCTTTCCCCCCAGAAAAACGTCTCCCGCGACATTTCAGTAGCTGAAAGTGGCAGGCTAACGTCCTTTCACACACTTATCTCCCTGGTAACTACAGGAGCTGCTTAGTTGGCCGCATTTTAATTAGTTACAGCTATGAAATAAAAACTAACGTGAGTAATGCAGCCCATGGGAAGTAGGCAGACGAAGGCTTCGCAGGGTAAGTGACAATAAACCTAGACAGGAGCCCCAGGGAAGGCAGCCAACTGCTTCTGGCAACACAGCAGCCCACCACCTGACTAGCGGGATTAACCTGTAATCCTCAAACAGGAAGGAAGTGGAAAGTGTTTGAGATCGAAAATTTGAAGGTTTCATGACAATTCAGAAGTAGCGAAAAGTGCACGGAGAGGACTGTTGCGTGACTGGGGGAAGGTTTGGAGAATGGGAACAGAGACTTTATGGAGCGGACAAGCCCGGCTGACAAGGACTAGGGACAGCCCAAATTAGGCGCCAGTGGATGCCCCCGTGCAGCCGTGGCTTCGTTGGAGGATTTGTTGACAAGACAGCTGCTCTGTCATTTTGCGCTCTAGACTGTAAGCTCTTGGAGGGAATGGGTGAGTGCCAACTACGCCGGGCTAGGCGACTGATCACAGCCCCACGCGACCTTCCAGACTTAAGCACCTGTACTAGGGTGGGGGGTGGGGGTGGGGGGGCCAAGAAGGTTCCTCTGTGTTTCCAGCTATCCGTTGCTGTCTGTGCCCTACTCATCTTCCCCGAAGCTGAAGAGCTCAGCACGCATTAAAACCGGGAGCACGGAACAAAACTTGGCCTTACCTTCGGGTTGCGTCAATTGGCCGCTGCTCGCCAACATATCCACCGGTCTTCCTTCGCTGCTTCTCTGCGCTGTCTCAGCCTGCTCCCTTGTCAGCAGTCCGCAACCACCCCTCTAGGGTGTTCGACCTCCCAACCTCACCTCTGCCGCCTCCCCCAAGCCTTAGGTTACCCTTCCGAGTCTTGGCAGTGGGGTTTCGGAAGGGATGATTGATAATGGAGGGAATATTTGGCTCTTTCACTGACAATTTATCATTCCCAGTCATACCCATTTGGCTTCAGTGGATCGGAACCTAGGATCATTTGGAGGTTATCCTTCCCTTTATCCTGCTTTCGGCTCCCGCACGCAGGCAAAATTGACTGCAGAAAACCAACTGTGCCGGTGGCTAAAAGGTCTGCCAGCACAGCATGAACACTAGGAATAGGGGCTATGGGCTCTCTCTACGATGTCCCTGGACTGCTCTAGCTATTCCAGAAGACTGTGGAAGACTACAACTCCCATAACATACCCAGCAATCCACTCAGCCAAAGATGCGAAATCCAGTGGCAGCTGCCTCCCTCCACCAAGCTTTTCTTGTCTCCTGGTCCATCCTCTTTGGGACTAGCCAGAGTTTGGCTAGTCCAAATCCTCCATTCACCCACACCCCCTCCCCCATTCCATGTTACAGCTTATCTGAGGAGGCCAATGTCATTTTCCAAGAACACACCCAGACAAGAGTAGCCATGCGGGAATTCCTCCGACATTACATTCATGTAAGAATTCTGTTTGTTGTTGTCTGAAGTTTATTTATTTAAAGAAAGAGCATGCAAGTTCGAAGGGGCAGAGGGGGGGTGGAGGGGGGGGGGAAACGGAGAGAGAGAGAGAGAGAGAATCCAAAGCATAGAACCCATCATGAGTGATCATAACCTGAGCGGAAATCAAGAGGCCAAGGTTTATTGGACTTTAGAGCACCCAGACGCTTCTATGTAACAGAATTGTTTTTCTGGTGGGGAAGAGGGTCATATTGGCTGGGGCACCAGGTAGGGGAAAAGGGGAAGGGTTGTGACACCAACAGATATCTGCTTTAATTTCTTAAGCTTCAAGGCATTTCACAGATTGGAGGGTCTGCCCTCACTCTTATTCCTGGACTTGGAAGATTTTAATAGGTGTTTCTTTTTCTTTGCTCAGAACAATTTTCTCCCCATTTACCAATGACATTGTCTTTCTTCCCCTGGTAAGTGAAATAATATCTGAAGACCTCTTTCTCAGGGATTTCTGTACTAAGAAGCTTCCTTACTGTGAAATCTACCTAACCTACAACTTCGATGTGGGCCCACAGGAGACTGGAATCAAATGTCATTAGCGTGAAGATAGCTGCTTTTTGTGTCTGTTTTGAACATTTATTAAGCACCTTAGGAAAGAGGGCCTGAGGGGGAAGGTCCAACATGGAATCAGCATAAATGTCCCACAATTTTTCGTCTGGGCTCTGTTTAATATTGGGTCTTTACTTCCTCCAAATGGAGGCACCAGTAGGTGAATTGATGTCTACCTGCAGGGTCACCTGGCACCATGCATGTCAGTCAAATGCCCATAAACAAAGGCTGCATAAAAAGGCAACCAACGGAATGGGAAAAGATATTTGCAAATGACATATCGGACAAAGGGCTACTATTCAAAATCTATAAAGAGCTCACCAAACTCCACACCTGAAAAACAAATAACCCAGTGAAGAAGTGGGCAGAAAACATGAATAGACACTTCTCTAAAGAAGACATCCGGATGGCCAACAGGCATATGAAAAGGTGCTCAACGTCGCTCCTCATCAGGGAAATACAAATCAAAACCACACTCAGATACCACCTCACGCCAGTCAGAGTGGCCAAAATGAACAAACCAGCAGACTATAGATGCTGGCGAGGATGTGGAGAAACAGGAACCCTCTTGCACTGTTGGTGGGAATGCAAATTGGTGCAGCCACTCTGGAAAACAGTGTGGAGGTTCCTCAGAAAATTAAAAATAGACCTACCCTATGACCCAGCAATAGCACTGCTAGGAATTTACCCAAGGGATACAGGAGTACTGATGCATAGGGGCACTTGTACCCCAATGTTTATAGCAGCACTCTCAACAATAGCCCAATTATGGAAAGAGCCCAAATGTCCATCAACTGATGAATGGATAAAGAAATTGTGGTTTATATACACAATGGAGTACTACGTGGCAATGAGAAAGAATGAAATATGGCCCTTTGTAGCAACGTGGATGGAACTGGAGAGTGTGATGCTAAGTGAAATAAGCCATACAGAGAAAGACAGATACCATACGTTTTCACTCATGTGGATCCTGAGAAACTTAACAGAAACCCATGGGGAGGGGAAGGGAAAAAAAAAAAAAAGAGGTTAGAGTGGGAGAGAGCCAAAGCATAAGGGACTCTTAAAAACTGAGAACAAACTGAGGGTTGATAGGGGGTGGGAGGGAGGGGAGGGTGGGTGATGGGTATTGAGGAGGGCACCTTTTGGGATGAGCACTGGGTGTTGTATGGAAACCAATTTGACAATAAATTTCATATACTGAAAAAGAAAAAAAAATAAGTCAGAAGCAGTTAGGACTCAGCACATAGAAGTACAGCATGTCTCTAAGTAATTCTGAAGCACTCACAAATAAGCACAGAATTGAATGGGGTAGGGTAGTTGCCTTAAGAAAGTCACAGTCAGGAGCAAAGCTCAAGGCTTGCACTGGGGATGGGCATGGCTGATTGCTAGGCAGTTTGTGGTAGAGACCTGACAGAACAGTGTGTGTGTGGAAGGGAGGAGGCTAAAGCATCAGGCATAGGGAAGCCTAGCCATCAGAGACCTGTTGGTGGTCTGGTTGTGAAGAAATACAATTTCCTCTGGAGTTTTAATATACCAGAATGGAAGAGAAACACCATAATTTAAAAGTATATTTACCAGAACTGACATATATTTTAATGATTTACAGCAGGTGGCTACTCTTAGACTTGCTCAAAAAAGTGTTCCAATAGTGAGAGAGAATGAAATTAGAAGGAAATAATCCAGTAATTCAACAACAGGGTTTCAGGCATTCTCCTGGTGAATATGATTTTTATTCACTTAGGCTGACTGAAAGCCAGGATGCTTGAAAATGATTTATTCTTCATCCAAACCCATGCTGAGGCCAGTTTTCCTTATCTTAGGTAACAGGTTGGTGTCACTGTTTTCACGATGGACTTGTGGGTTGAATCTTATGAGGATGTCAGCATGAGACACTGTACAACAAAAGAAATTTAAAAAAACAAAAACAACAACAACAAAAAAAAACCAACTCCTGACTTTTACAGGCCTTTGTTAATATGGAAATTGGCATCACAAACTTAGAACTGAGAAGCCCCAGTAAGGGAATTCTAGACTTTCCAAAAGTTTCTAAAATTCAACTGGTTTTCTGCATAAGAACTTTGCACAGGGAATTCTGGAAGTTTGTATTTGTTGAAGAGTTTCCATGTTGAATTATAGGCCCTACAGTCAAACCTGCAAGGTCCTGCATAACTCAGAAGCTTGCCCCAGATCTCAAACATCAAAGCTGGCCTTCCAGGCAGGACTGAGGTACCTCTGGCAATTAATTACTGCTCAGAGCAGAGGCAGGTACCATTTCCAACCCCAGTCCAGGCTCTGCATTTGGGCTCTCTGTGACTACAGAATATTTTCTTCTGGGCCAGGTTGTAGGACCAAAGCCCAGGGACAGCTGAGTCTCAATTGTCTTCTGTGACCCAGGAGGAAACGCTTCCTCTTATCCTTCAGAGAAATACCTGACTGTGAGGTAAGTGCTGTGTGATCTGGCAGTAGACAGCCACAACTCACATGCTTATGATCTCCTAGTTCTCTTCCCTCCAGAGAAGTGTCTGGAGAGGCCCCAGGGTTGGGCACTGGGAAGTGGGAGCAGGGGCATGGCTATGTTCATGATTGTGGGTTTGGGGAGCAGAGTCTAACTGTGGCTTACTAGTGCCATATGTCAGTAGCCCCAATGCGAAGTGGGAAAAGGAGGTATGCATTTACTCCCGTGGGATCGCCAGCTCCCACCTGCTGACCAGTAGGCTAAGACCCCTTGTAACACTTCCTTCCCACTCTTTCTTACGTCTCTCAACAGTGAGAGACTCCTCAGGTGCTGCCCTGAGGGATGGTCAAAGACAGGAGCTTGTTCCCAACTGGCAGTACAATACCGCTATTATGGTTTCAAGCAACAGCCCATTTCCAGTTTAAACTTTCCATGCAGACCTGGAAGACTTCTTTCTGCCACCTCAATAAGCCTCCTCTCCCAGTTCCCCACCTCTAGCGAAACTCTATAGCTAGGACCCTAGGGGCACCCAGCACTACACTGGCTGGTTGGCATACCAGCTTCCCAACAATGCAGCTGATGAGGTGGGGTGGGACAAACTGCCTTCTCTTCTGTGCACAGGTTGTGTAGGAAAAAGCTGTGCTGGGAGGCCCTAAGGGAAGCTCAGCCTCACTCACGAACCACATCTCCCTCTGGGTGTTCCAGCCCAAAATCACCTTGCCTGCCCGGGTCCCACGTCTCCTTTGGAAGGTTGAGGGTCTGAAGATCAGGGTCTAAGATATGAGGTATTCTTTCACACAAATTGGGTAAAAACCTACTTGGATGCCTTCTGTCACCACAAATGTGCACATTTATTTTCACCTCAGCCCTCAAACTAATCTCTGTTGTGAGTCAGGATTAGGTTGGTCCAAAGCAGCACTCATACCATCTGAGAAGATTCAGCAAAGCATGGAAAGAGATTACTGGGTAACTTCCTTCCTTTATCCTCTCATTCCCTGGGACACCAGAGCACATGCTTACTGCCCTGTCCCTAACTCTCTTGGATGTGAAGAACTGTGGGAGTTCAGTTCCAGTGAAAGTGCACGCAGCCAGGCAGCACAGAGAAAAATTATTCCTAGTCAGGTGAGATACAGACAGAGACAAATAAGAGCAGCTGCCTCCCACTGCCTGAACCTTTGCATTTTAATAATCTATTTTCCATTTTTTCTGTGACTTCACAGAAGTCAATACTGTTTTGAGGTCTATAGAAAATGCCTTCATTTGTCCTGTTCTTTTTTAAAACTAAAGTTTGGGCAGGGGGCATTTAGGTAGCAACAGAGCAAAAATTCATGGGAACAACAAACTGTCCTCCTGCCTGCTAAGTGTATATGCAGACACAAATCTTCCAAACCTGCCCTCCTTTTCTGTCTTTCTACCTCCCTTCCCCAAAAGTTCTAATGGTCCAGCAAGATGATCTGCACCTGAGGAACTATCACCAGTAAAAAGAATCCAGAGTTTGCATCAATCAGCACCTACTTTTTGGTACTGAGTGATCTCAATCTTCACAGCCAGTACCTGCTTCCTTTTTGTCTTTGTGGCCATGTGTTTTTTATTCTGTTTTGTGTTTTTGAAAAGATAACAAAATATGCCATTTAAATTATTTCTAATTACATGGTTACATAGGGTCAACATGGTTGTGCAGCCATTTTCCAGATTTTTTTATAGTCTCTATAAACCAAGCAAAATGTGGATTTCACATAAACTATATATACGTTACATAAATATTTATTATGTATTCCTACAAATTTTTTTGTTGTGGTAAGCATAACATTTTTAAATGTACAATCCATAGGTATTAAATACTGCACTTTCATAATGGACTACTATCATCACCATTTATCCTGCAGAACTCTTTCCATCTTATAAGATAGAAATTATACCAGCTAAACAATAACTCCCCATTCCTTCCTACCCCTCCCCCCAGTAATCACTATTGTACTTTCTGTTTGTATGATTTTGATTACC
Source organism: Panthera leo (assembly GCF_018350215.1). NCBI lineage: Eukaryota > Metazoa > Chordata > Mammalia > Carnivora > Felidae > Panthera > Panthera leo. The sequence continues at coordinate 52,766 of NW_024962240.1, forward strand.
TTAAGTACCCCATTATAAAAGGAATTGCACTATTTTCTTTGGCCTGGCTTATTTTCTAACATATGTAACTGTTCCTGTATCATATAATTCTTTTTTTAGCTTTGTAAGGAACCACCATACTGTTTTCCATAACAACTGCACCATTTGGATTCTTATCAGCAGTACACAAACTTTCCAGTTTCTCCACATCCATGAACACAGTTGTTATATTCTTTTTTTTTTTTTTTTTTTTTTTTTCACTTAGTAGGTATGTCATTTGCAAATAGCTTCTCTTACTCTGCAAGTTTCCTTTTCACTGTGTTTATTGTAGTTCGGGTGCACCAAATTTTTTTAGTGTTTATTTATTTTTGAGAGAAACTGAGAGAACGTGAGAGAGGGAGGGGTAGAGAGAGAGGGACAGAGGATCCTAGGTGGGCTCTGCACTGAAAGCACAGAGCCCCATGTGGGCTCAAACTCGTGAACATGAGAGATCATGACCTGAGCCAAAGTCAAACGCTTAACACTAGAGCCACCCAGGCACTCCAGTGCACAAAGTTTTTGAGTAATGTGTAGTACCATTTGTCTAATTTTGCTTTTCTTGACAGAGCTTTTGGTGTTAGATGCAGAAAATCCTTGACAAATACAATATCTTGAAGCTTTTTCTCTATGGTATTTTCCTCAGTTTTATAGTTTCTGCTCTTAGATTAAGTCTTTGATCCAGTTTGGGTTTTTGCATGTTCTGTGAAGTTAGTGTCTAGCATCTTTCTTAGCCACATTGATATCCAGTTGTCCCAACACTATTTATTGAATGGACTTTCCCCCCACTAAATGGTCTTATCTCCATTTGTGGGAGATAATTTCACTATATATGGGGGTTTATTTTGGACTTTCTCTTCTGTCCACTTGGTGGATTATCTATCTTTGCTCCAGTATCAGCCTGTTTGATTACTTCCAATATATTTCAAAATAAGGAACTGTGAGATCACCAACTTTGTTATTTTTCAAGATATTTTGGCTATTTAAGGTTAGTGGCCACTTCAATTTTGTGCCTGCCAGTGAAAAAAGAAGAGTTTAAGGTATCTGATTTTAAGGGTTTGTTGATATCCCTCATCCCCAACTGTACAGGTGCATTCCTCCTTTACAGGAAGAGAAAATGTAGGCTTTTGGGAGTAAGAAGCAGAATTTTAGGTTTCTAGATGCAGTCAGCACCCTCACACATTGGTGGGTGATCCCACAGAATCGGGGAAGGCAAGGCCAGGCTCCCCATTCAGGAACTGCCAAACCCCTTAGCTCAGGTCAGGAGTGTAGGATGCCTCCTTTGGCATGTGGTGCACTCCACAGTACACAGCCCTGTTTCTCTACACAAGGACTATTAAGCATGAAAATTTTAAAACCTGGAAATTTAGGAAGCCATGACATTTCCTCTGCTCATGTAGATTCTTGCAGTCACACAGTCTTGGAGCTTCAGTCTGATTCCCTATAATTAGTAACTTTGCTCTGCTGCTTTCCTAGTGCAGCACTATAGGCAGCTGGGGGCACTGCTGTCTCGGCACCGGCAGGGAACCATCATGCATCAGGCCTGACAAACGTTAGCCCCTTACCCCAAGTTGAGCTACATCTGAGACATCAAGGGTCTTCCAGTGTGGGTGTGGTACCTCTGACCATCTTGCTTTCACTCATCCTCTGGTCCCTCTTCCCTGCCTGTGACTTCTTTTGGGTGGCATCATCTGCATGAAAATAGAACAAATGTTTCAGTGAGCTGCATGCAGGAGGCAAACTCCTTGTTGATAGATAGATCTGTTTGTACTTTCAATAATGCAAAGATTTGAAGGTGTTTGTGTTGCCAATAATGAAAATTGAGAGGGAGTCATGCCCAATGCCTTTGACAGCACAGGCAGCACAGTGTATCCTCCCTGAACAGTGGAGAACTATCCACCTCCTAGACCCAGGCAAGCAGAGTCTACTATGACAATGTTTGAGCCCAGCCCACTAAAACCTTTGAGACCAGGTGACCTATTCATCAGGTGCCCCACCAGCTTACATGTGGGGCTTCTCCATGCTTCCTTCACTGGACAAGGGCCTCCATCCCAAGTTCCATTCACTTGGCCATAGACTTGTCCTTAGACATTTAGTCAGGGTTAATCAAACAGCTGCTCTTTGCTATCTGCAGTGCAGCTTCCCATTCTTGGTGATCCCCAGGTTCCTAGGTTTTATACTTCTTGCAAGGAACTCAGCTCTAACAAATTGTAAGGAGGGTATCTGTGCAGAGACACTAAGTGAATCAACTCCCTGATGAGGCCTGTTCCACAGAGAGAGCAGTGACCACAGCTGAGTCTGTGTGACAAATGCAAGCCCCTGTCCCAAGCTGGGAACCACACGAGTGCCAAAAACCTGGGAACCTGAGTGAAGAAACTGCGTCCGACCAGGACAGTTGGATCTCTGTAGAAACCACAACGTGCCAGGCCTTAAAGTCCACACTTTGCCTTGCTGGCAAGTCACATTACTGTGGTGATTCAGGGCAGGCTTGAACATTAATGATCCTATCCTTTGCTGTCTGCTCTCCCAAGAGAGCCTACTTCCTTATCTATTACACGAATATAATTCAAACACCTTCTGTGTTGTTCTAAGATATTGCATGAGGTAGAATTCACCTTTGTTATAGAATTACAAACAATCTAAATGTCCAGCAATGACTTAGATGACACACTCATACAATGGAATATTTTCTAGCTTATTTTTTCCCAATGAAATGAAGATCTGTACTTTAAACTGATCCCATGAAGGTGATCCAAAGGAGTCTTGCTAGGGAAAAAAGCATAAGGGAAGAATAATTGTATTAAACGTGTTTTAAGATTTCATTAGAATAAACAAAATATTGAGGACACACAAATAAGATCTGAAAGATTGGAACTTTCTGCACACATCCTACAGCAAGAATATGAGGTAATTCAATTCATGCTCAGTTTCTCAACAGGTCATCTTTCCTGAATTAGAGTGTATACACAGAGGAAAGGTGGCAGACTAGGGGGATTCTAAAGTCAACTGTCCCACAATGACATATACTATCAAAATGGCAAAAGTAGTGATAAAGAGAAAAATTTTTAAACAGCAAGAGAAAAGAGTTACATACAAAAGACACCACATAAGGCTATCGGCTTATTTTTCAGCAGAAATGTTGAAGGCCAGAAGAGAGTAACATGATATATTCAAAGTACCGAAATGCAAAAATATACACCCAAGAATACTAAACAGTTTCCCAGGAAAAAAAAAAATGTTAAAAAAAAAAGTTAAAGGAGTTCATCACACTAAACCAGTTCTACAAAGCAATGTTAAGAGGGACTCTATGAGTGGAAACTAAGGCCATAAGCAGGAGTAAGAAAGGTAGGACATGCAAGAGCAACAAAATTAAGTATCTCTATAAAAACCAGTGAAGGTTTCACAAAATAAAACTATGGGACCATATACCTAAAATATAGAGGGAAGGGGACTAGAAATTTAGAACTTTTAGAATGACTTCAGACCCTTGTGACTATTAACTGAATATAGACTGAAGTGTACATGAGATGTTATATACAAACCTAATGGTAATCACAAATCAAAAGCCATTAATAAATATGCACAAAATAAAGAAAAGTAATCCAAGTATGTTGCTAATGACAGCCTACAAACCATGAAAGAGATCAAGAGAAGAAAGGATCAGAGAAAAACTACAAAACTGGCATAAAACAAGTAACAAAATGGCTGTAAGTACATACATATCAATAATTACTTTGAAGATAAATGGATTAAATGCTCCAGAACAAGAATATGGTGACAGAGTAGATAAAAAAAAAAAAAAAATAAGACCAATCTATATGTTCTCTCATGTAGAGTCATTTCAGACTCAACGACACCAGGAGATTGAAAGTGAGAGGATGGAGAAATTTTTATCAAACCAATGGATTCAAAAGAAAGCCAGAGTAGCAATACTTATATCAGACAAAATAGACTTTAAACCAAAGACCGTAATAGAACAAAGAAGGACAGTACATAACCACAGAAGGAACAATCCAACACAAAGATATAACAATTTTAAATATTTATGCACGTAGAACGGGAGCCCCTAAATACATAAATCGGCTGTTAACAAACATATAGGAAGGAACTGATAATAATGCAATCATGGTAGAAGACTTTAACACTTCACTAACATCAATGGATTCAACAAACAGAAAATCAGTAAGGAAACAATGGCCCTGAGTGACACATCAGACCAGATGGATCCAACAAATACATTCAGAACATTCTATCCTAGAACAGCCAGAATGCACATTCATTTCAACAGCACAAGAAACATTCCCCAGAATAGATCCCATGTTAAGCCACAAAATAAGCCTCAAAAAATTCAAAAAAGTTTTCAAGTAATACCATGTCTCTTTTCTGACCTCAATGGTATAAAACTAGAAATGAACCACAAGAAAAAAATCCAAAAAACATGAACACATATAGGTTAAATAACATGACAGTAAAAGGTTAATGGGTCAACTAAGAAATCAAAGCAGAAATCAAAACATATATAAAGGCAAATGAAAATGAAAACAACAATCCAACATCTTTAGAATGCAGCAAAAGCAGTTCGAAGAGGAATTTATAGCAATGCAGGCTGACCACAATAAGCAAGAAAAATGTCAAATAAACTCTCTAAACCTACACCTGAACAAGCTAGGTAGGACAATAAACAGAACCATAAGCCAGCAGAAGGAGGGAAATGTTAAGGATTAGAGCAAAAATAAAATGAAATAGAGACTGAAAAACAACAGAGCTGATTAAAGAAATCATGAGTTGGTGCTTTGAAAAAATAAACAAAACTGATAAACCCCTAGCCAGAACTCGTCCCAACAGGAGGGAGGGAGAGGGCTCAAACAATATCAGAAACGAAAGAAGAGAAATAACAACTAATGCCACAGAAATACAAAGGATTATAAGAGAATACAATGAAAATTATTTGCAACATACTGGACACCCTGGAAGAAATGGATAAATGCCCAGAAACATTTCATCTCCCAAAACTGCATCAGAAATAAATAAAAAATTGAACAGATAAATTACCAGAAATAAAATAAATCAGTAATCAAAGGCTCCTAAGAAACAAAAATCCAGGAACAGCTGGCTTCACAGATGAATTCTACCAAACATTTAAAGAACAGTTAACAGGGGTGCCTGGGTGGCTCGGTTGAATGTCTGTGAGAGTCTGACTATTGGTTTCAGCTCAGGTGATGATCATAGGGCTTCGTAGGTTTGAGCTGCCTGTGCAGAGCCTGCTTGGGATTCTCTCTCTCTCCTTCTGTCTCTGTCCCTTCCCACTCATGCTGTCTCTGTCTCTCTCAAAATAAATAAACTTAAAATAATGTCATAAAGAAGAGTTAATAACTATTTTTCTCAAACTATTCCAAAAAATAGAAGAGGAAGGGAATCTTGCAGACTCATTCTGTGAGGCCAACATTATCCTGACACCAAAACAGCTAACACTACAAAAAAGAAAACTACTGGCCAATAACTCTGGTGAACATGGGTGAAAAAGTCCTTGACAAAATATTAGCACAAATCCCACAATACATTAAAAAATCATTCACCATGATCAAGTGGGATTTACAGGTGTTTCAATAGTCACAAATCAATCCAGGTGATTCATCACATCAATAGAAGAAAGGATAAAAAACTATATGATCATCTCAACAAATGCAGAAAAAACAATGATAATGCACAATATTCATTTGTGATAAAAATTCTCACAAAGTAGGTTTAGAGAGAGCATACCTCAACATCACAAAGGCCATAGCTGAAAAACCCACAGTGAACATCATCTGCAATGGGGAAAAGCCGGATCTTTCCCACAAGGTCAGGAACAAGACAAGGATGTCCACTTTCACTGCTTTTATTAAGTGTAGTACTTACTGGAAGTCCTAGCCACAGAAATCAGACCACAAAAAGAAACAAAACCATCTAATTCAGTAAGGAAGAAGTAAAATGCTCCCTAGTTGTAGATGACATGATACTATATAGAAAACTAAAGACCTCACCAAAACACCACAAGAACTGATAAATGAATTCAATAAGGTCACTGGTTAGAAAATTAATGTACAGTACTCTGTTGCAGTTCCACACCCTAATAATAGGGCAGAAGAAATAAAAATTAAGAAAATAATCCCAGGGGACATGGGTGACTCAGTCATTTAAGCCTCCAAATCTTGATTTTGGATTAGGTCATGACCTCCCAGTTCATGAGATTGATCCCTGTGTCAGGGTATGTATTGATAGCACCAAGCACACTTGGGATTCTCGTTCTCCACCTCTCTCTCTGCATCTCCCCTGCTCTCAAAAATTAATTAATAAACATTAAAAAAGAAAGAAAGAAAGCAATCCCATTTACAATAAACTTAACCAAGGAGGTGATAGGCCTATCCTCTGAAAAGTATAGAACATTGATGAAAGAAATTAAAATGACAGAAACTAATGGAAAGACATGCTCATGGGTTGGAAGAATAAATACAATTAAAATGTCCATACTACCCAAAGCAATATACATATTTATTGCAATCTCTGTCAAAATATCAGCATCCTTTTTCACAGAACTAGAAAAAATAATCCTAAAGTTTATGTGGAACCACACACACACACACACACACACACACACACACACACACACACACAGACACTCACTCACTCTGAAAAGCCAAAGCAATCTTGTAGAAGAAAAAAACTGAAGGTATCACAATCCCAGATCGCAAGATAGACTGCAAAGCTTTAGCAATCAAAACAGTATGGTACTGGCTGCAAAACAAACAAATAGATCAGTAGAACAGATTAGAGAGCCCCAAAAGAAACCCACGATTATATGGCCAATTAATCTACAACAAAGAAGGCAAGAATATCTAAGGGGAAAAAATACAGTCTCTTTAATAACGGTGTTAGGGAAACTGGACACCTCCATGCAACAGAATGAAACTGGACCATTTTTTTTACAATATACACAAATATAAACTCAAAATGGAGTTGTGAGATTTGAAACCATAAAAGTTCTAGGAGATGGCACAGACAGTAATTTCTTTGACATCAGCTGTGGCAACATTGTTCTAGATATGTCTCCTGAGGCAAGGGAAACAAAAAGACAACCCACTGGGACTACGCCAAAATGAAAAGCTTTGCACAGCAAAGGAAACAAACAGCAAAACAAAAAGACAACCTATGAATAAAAAAATATATTTGTAAATGGTATATTCAGTAAGGGGTGGTTTCCAAAATGTATAAAGAACTAATATAGCTCAATACCAAAAAATCAAATCATACAATTAAAAATGGGCAGAAGACATAAACAGACCTTTCTCCAAAGAAGACATCCAGATGGCCAATAAACACATGAAAAGATGTTCAACATCACTTATCATCAGGGAAATGCAAATCAAAACCACACTGATACCACTTCACACCTATCAGAATGGCTAAATCAAAAACACAAAAAGAAGTGTTGACGAGGATGTGAAGAAAGGGGAACACTTGTACACTGTTGATGGAAATGCAAACTGGTGCAGCCCCTGAGGAAAACAGTGTGGATATTTCTCAAAAAAGGAAAATAGAATTATTACATGACCCACTAATTCTATTACTGGATATTTACACCCCAAAAAGAAAACATGAATTCAACAAGGTTTAAACACTCCTATGTTTATAGGAGCATTATTTAAAATAATCAAAATATGGAAATAGCCTAAGTGTTCATTAGTAGATGAATGGATAAAGAAGATGTGGTATATATGAACAATGGAATATTTCTCAAGCATAACAAAAAAAAAAAAAAAGAAATCTTGCCATTTGCAACAACATGGATGGATCTGGAAGATATTACATAAAATAGAGAAAGATAAATACATGATTTCACCTGTATGTGGAATCTAAGAATCAAAACAAATGAACAAAATAAGAAGAGACAAACAAAAAACCCAAAAAACCACAGACTCTTAAATTTGGAGGACAAATTGGTAATTGCACAAAGGGAAACGGGTGGGGGAAAAGGTGAAATAGATAAAGGGGACTAAAAGCATACTGATCATGATGAGCATGTAATAATACATACAATTGTTGAATCATTATATTGTACAGCTAAAACTAATAAAACACTGTACATTAATTATATTGGAATTTAAATAATTGATTATTTTTTAAAATGATAATAGGTTATGGGAACTCAGGGACACCATTGAGCATAGTGACATTCGCATTATTCAGATCCCAGGAGGAGAAGAGAGAGAGAAAGGAACAGAAAAAGAAAGAGTACAATAAATTCATGTTTCTCCCTCTATTTTCATAAATAAGAACTGACTGCAATTCTGTTTTATACTTTATCTGTGAAATTACAGCTAGATAATAAAAAATATATGTATTGCCAACATATATATGTTATCTCACAACATTTTGTAGTCCTGACACAGTAGCTATGCACATTTTTTTGGTAACTGTAAGACCTAATTTTCCCATTATAAAAAAGTGAATACGAAAACCTATCCAATAGCATTACTTTGGGAATTAAATGAGATGACTTAAAATATACCTCATAAAATTACTTACAACAAAGAAGCCCTCATGTAGAAATTACTCATAATTAAGAAGGACTTGTTTTGCTATCAAATGTGCTATAGAGATACTTTACTGTTTCAAAGAGATACATGCCCCGTGATGTTTAGAGCAGAATTATCAACAATAGCTAAATCATAGAAAGAGCCCAAATAGCCATCAAGTGATTAATGGATAAAGACGGGGTGTGTGTGTGTGTGTGTGTGTGTGTGTGTGTGTGTGTGTGCGTGTGTGTGTGTGTGTGTGAGATGGAATATTACTCAGCCATCAAAATAATGAAATATTGCTATTTGCAGTGACATGGAAGGAGCTAGAGTATTATGCTAAGTGAAATAAGTCAGTTAGAAAATGACAAATTCCATATGATTTCACCCATATATGAAATTTAAGAAACAAGCAAATAAAAAGGAACATAGGAGGGAAAAACAAGAGAGGCAGACCAAGAAACAGACTCTTAACTACAGAGAACAAATTGATGGCTATCAGAGGGAAGGTGGGTGGGAGGAATAGAATATAGGTGGTAGGGATTAAGGAGGGCAGTTGTGATGAGCACTGGGTATATATGTAAGGGTTGCATGCCTGAAACTAGTTGTTATACTGTAGTTAACTATACTGGAATTTAAATAAAAACTTTTAAAAATTACAGAATTTATCATCCAAATGAAGAGTTGCTTTCCTCAAAGGATTTTGAGAAAATGGTGAAATATAAAGCAGCAGGAGCCTGTCTCCACCTTGACAGCTATAGCACAGGCATAATCTCTCTATATAATTATTGTGTAACTCTGAAGTCTATTGACGCTTGCAAATTCCAAGGGGAAAATAGACAAAACTTACAGTTAATTTTGGTCAATTTCAGTTCTTAGGAAGGTAGTAGCTATCCAAGCTTTGTTCACTCTGATGGCAGGTGTCTGCCACGTGCCCATCTTCCAGGAGCACCTTGCAAACCACTTTCGGAAGTCAAGATTGCAAAAAGGACCCTGACTCCCACTATCAGGGAACGGAACTGATTGCTGATTGTTACTTCTGGTCAACCAGGAGCAAAGAAACTAGCAGTCATTATTATTTCCCCAACTCATTGGCACAAGCCCATTCACCAGTTGAAGAGATTCCCAGAGAATTTAAAGGGCCAGTATCCTTTTCCCTCCTTCATTGTCCTTTCTTCCCTCCAAGAAGTGAACATTACAGATTAGAGCATTAAAAAATATAAGGAAAAATTAGAAAGTGACTGTATATGCCTAAGGAAAGACACAGAGAAGATCTACAATCTACAACAAAGGCTGATCTTTGGCATACAGTTAGCCTACAATAATAAAAAAAAGAAAACCAAGCTAAAACAGTAACAAAATACAACAAACCTGGCAAAGAGAGGAATCTGATTTCTAGGGTACATATCATTGGACTTGCATGTCCAGCTTTTAACAACAATAGCAAAATTAAAAACATACAAAGAAGGAAGAAAGCATGGACTATTCAAAGGGGAAAAAATTAAACTGCCCTTGAAAAATATGGCAGTTATAATAGGTAAAGACATTAAGACAACTATCTTAAAAATGTGCCAAGAACTAAAGGAAAATGTGGAGGACATTATGAAAACGATATACAAACAAAGTGAGTATAGACTCAGTAAAGAGATAGAAGACCTAAAAAGAAACTCTGGAGATGAAAAATATAATAAATGACACATTCAGTAAAGGGTTTCCAAGACAGATTTGAGAAGAAAGAGTCAGTGAACGTGAACATAAAACAATGGCATTATCAGGGTCAGAAAGAAAATTTGAATGCTATCAGGCAGTAATTTTTTTGACTTTGGCCATACCAACTTTTTCTAAATATATCTCCTGAGGCAAGGCAAACAAAAGAAAAGTTGCACAGCAAAGGAAACAATCGGCAAAACTAAAAGACAATCCAATGAATAGGAGAAGGTATTTACAAATGGCATACCTGATTAACGGGTAGTATCCACAATATAGAAAGAACTTCTAAATTTCAATACCAAAAAAAAAAAAAAAAAAAATCAAACAATTCCATCAAAAGATGAGCAGGGGCCTTGAGTAGACATTTTTTCAAAGAAGATATACAGATGGCTAAAAGACACATGAAAACATGATAAAATCACTAATTATAAGGCAAATATACATCAAAACTACAAAGAGATGTCACCTCACATTTGTCAGAATTGTTAAAATAAAAAACACAAGAAACAACAGATGTTTGTTTGTGGAGAAAAAGGAACTTTGGACACTGTTAATGGGAACATGCAAAACGATATGGAGTTTTCTTAAAATATTAAAAACAGAAATACCTTGTGATCAAAATAATTCCACCACTGGGCACTTATTCAAAGAAAATGAAAAAAAAATTATATGCACTACTATGTTTATTGCAGGACTATTACTATAGCCAATTATGGAAGCATCCAAAGTGTCCATTACTATGGATAAAGAAATTGTGGTTTATATACACAATGGAATACTACGTGGCAATGAGAAAGAATGAAATATGGCCTTTTGTAGCAACGTGGATGGAACTGGAGAGTGTGATGCTAAGTGAAATAAGCCATACAGAGAGAGACAGATACCATATGGTTTCACTCTTATGTGGATCCTGGGAAACTTAACAGAACCCATGGGGGAGGGGAAGGAAAAAAAAAAAAGAGGTTAGAGTGGAAGAGAGCCAAAGCATAAGAGACTCTTCAAAACTGAGAACAAACTGAGGGTTGATGGGGGGTGGGAGGGAGTGGAGGGTGGGTGATGGCTATTGAGGAGGGCACCTTTTGGGATGAGCACTGGGTGTTGTATGGAAACCAATTTGACAATAAATTTCATATATTGAAAAAAAAGAAACAAAAAAACAAAACAAAAAAAACCCCCAAAGTGTCCATTAACAGATGACTAGGTAAGGGAGATGGAGTGTGTGTGTGTGTGTGTGTGTGTGTGTGTGTGTGTGCATCCATACATACAACATCCTATTATGCAGCCATAAAAAATATGAGATCATGATTTTGTGACAACAGGGGTGTATGTAGAGGGTATAATACTAAATGGAATAAGTAAGACTGAGAAATGTAAATACCATAGGATGTCACTAAAATGAGGAATCTAAAAGTACAGAATTAGACCTGTAAATACTGGGAACAAAGTGATGGTTGACAGAAGGGAGGGGGGGTGGGACAATGGGCAAAATGGATTGATTAAGTGGAGTGGGGGGCACAGGCTTCTAGTTATGGAATGAAGTCAGGGGAATAAAAGATGCACATGAGTAATATAGTCAATGATATTGTAATAGTGTTGTATATGGACAAATGGTAGCTACGCTTGGGTGAATATAACATAATGTAGGAGGTTATCCAGTTACTATGTTGTATGCCTGAAACTGATGCAACATGTGTGTCAACTACACTCAAAAAAAAATTAAAAGGAAAAGAAAATTAAACTTAAAATTTTAAGATTTTAAATGTAACCTCCATGGTAACAATGAAAGAGCTATGAATATATACAAAAAGAAAAAAACTGACATTTCATTACAAATATTAAGTAAATACCCAAGAGATAAGAATGTAGGAAACAAGGATCTAAAAAACTATAAGGCATATAGAATACAAATAGCAAAATGACAGAAGTAAGTCCCTCTTTATCAGTACTTAATTTAAGTGTAAGGATCAAATCCTCCACTTTTGCAAAACTCAGAGATTGGTAGAGTGGATTTTAAAAATCTGGATCCAACTATATGCTTTCTATAAGATATTAATTTTAGACAAAAAAAAGTATAGACTGGTTGAAAGTGAATAGATAGAAAATATATTCTGTGTCAATAGTAAACATGGAAGGGCAAAGATGGCTATACTAATATCAGGCAAAATAGCCTCTTTCAAAAACGAGAACAAGAGACAAAGAAGGACATTATATATTAATAAAAGTTTCAATATAGCAGAAAGACATACCATTATAACTATTATGTTTCTAGTGGCAGATCATCAAATATGAAACAAAAACTGATATGATGGAAGACATAGACAATTCTACAATAAGCGTTGGATGCTTCAATACACCACCCTAATACTTAATAGAACAACCAGACAAAAGTAAGGAAACTGAACACAGTACAATAAACCAATAGGTCCTACAGACAAATACAAAAAATTATGTTTGATAACAACAGCATACAGATTTTTCTCGCTTGCACTATGGCTGCATAGACTATAGGTTAGCCCACAAATTAAGTGTCCATTGATGTAAAAGATAAATATACAAATTATCTTCTCTAATCACAACAGGAACTTAGAAATTAATAAGAAACAAAACCAGAAAATTTGCAAGACTGAGAATTAAACAACACATTTATAAACAACCAGTGAATCAAAGAAGAAATTATGATGAAAATTAGAAAACACCTAGGGCTGAATGAAAATACCAAAATTTATTGAACACACTTAAAGCAAATCAAAGGGCAGATTTATAGGTATAAGTTCTTACATTAAAAAAACAAAAAAGATATCAAATAAACAATGTTGCAAATTGAGAAACTTGAAAAAAAACAAACAAACAAATCTAAAGGACAAAGGAAATGATAAAGCTTAAAACAGAGATAAATGAGACAGAGAATGCAAAGGTAGCAAAAAATTGAATGAAACTAAAATTTGTTCTTTGAGAAGAACAACAGAATCTTGAGCTACATGGACTAAGAAAAAAGAAAAATTTCAAATTATTAAAATCAGAAATAAAAGTGGGGACACAACTTCTGATTCCACAGAAACTGCTGATTCTACAGAAACAAAAATGATTATAAAAGAGTGCTATGAATAGTTACACACTCACAAATTCGATAACTTCTATGAAATTAATGGATTCCTAGAAGTATAAAACCTACCAAGATTAATTTACAAAGAAATACAGGATGTGGATAGACCTATAAATAATAATGAGATTGAAAGAGTTATTTAAAAAAAAAAAAAAAGAAACAAACTAACAAAAAACTCCCAACAAAGAAAAGCCTGATGTTTCATTGGTGATTTCTACCAATCATTTAAAAAAGTAAATATCACTTATTCTCAAACTTTTCCAAAATCCTGAGTGGGGAAGAAGGGGGAAAACACTTTCTAAGTCAGTCTGTAAGGCCAGCATACATACCCCGTTACCAAAGCCAAACAAAGACACTATAGAAAATAGACTAATATCCTATATAAATATTGATGCAAACTTCCTCAACAAAACACTAGCAATCTAAATTGAGCAGCATATTAAAAAGAATTTTAAACATAGAAAAGTGGGGTTTACTCCTTGCACTTCAAGATTGGTTCAACATAAGAAAATCAGTGTAACACCCTACATTAACAGAATAAAGGGGGAAAACCCACAGGATTATCTTAATTAAATAGAAAAACACTTGACAAAATGCAAAACTACCTTATGTTTAAAAAAAACCAACAACAAAAAAAATAGGAATAGAAGAAAACTACCTCACATAATAAAAGCCAAAGATGAAGAACCCACAGCAAACATCATATTCATTGTTGAAAGACTGAAAGATTTTCCTGTAAGACAGTAAGGCAAAGATGTTAACTTTCATCACTTCAGTTCAATGTGGTACTGGAAGTTCTAACCAGAGTAATCAGTCAAGAAAGGTATAAAATCACACAGAAAAATAGAACAGATTAAAAAGCCCAGAAATAAATATGCACAACTCTCACAATGACCTTTTCTGTGAGCACAAGCCTTTCCCTGCTTTACCCCCTCCCCCGCCCCAGCCCACTAGCAAGGGGCACTGTACACTCATATACCTAATGCCTGACCTACACTGTCCCACCTCACCGGTCCTCATACCCCTAACACAGGCATGCAAGTCTTACTCAAGTAAAAACTCAGTCTTTTCTAACCCACTCCCACAAAGCTAAGCTGGTGTCTAGTCTCATCTCTTCAGTATTCTTATGGCGATTGGGTTAGGCCCTCTATCTTAGTGCCGGAACTCTCTGTTTCTTTTCGTCAACAAGTAGCCAACTTGACTTCCACACTCCAAGCAAAGAAGAGACACATTGATTCCCTGGCAGGAATAATTCTTCAAAATCATCCAACTTTAGACCTGTTAACTGCTAATGGGGTGGGGTGGGGGGAGACTTATGCTTTACCAAAAAAAAAAAAAAAAATATATATATATATATATACACACACACACACACACACACACACATACATATGCATATATGTATATACATATACGCACATATATATGTAAATGAGTTCATATATGTGTGTGTGTGTGTGTGTGTGTGTGTGTGTGTGTGTGTGTGTGTATAAATGAGTCAGGCCAGGTCTTAGACAGTCTTGATAAAATCATCAACACAGCTAAAGACAATGATGAAAGATATAAAAACTGGGGAGCTGATTGTTTTTCCTGGAAACTAGATATCTGGTCTTGGGTCTCATGGTTCACTCATTTACTGGACCTTGGAAGTTATTGGACTAGCCCTTACTTCAGGGCTCTGTATTTTACAATATCTAATCTCTTCAATACAGGACTGAATCTCAACTCATGGTACCTCTCTAAGGTCTCAACAAGCTCACACTCAGGGGCAGTCCAGTATCAACCTTTTCCTCACTCTTGGTCTGTCTTTACAGCTAGGTAGGGACAGCTGTAGGCTGTCTGCTCAGCAGGAAAGAATTTGGAAGAACGAGCTTCTCCCATATTCCCAATCAAATATAATTTTAAATAAAAAGATGAGGGAATCTATTCAAACCCCACTTCCACCCCTAGCTATAGTTATGGACAAAACTCACAGATGTCTGCACTTGGCCCTAACTCTGTTTTTCTAGGTCACATTGATGTCCATTCTCATAAACTAGATGCCACCTGCAAAACATATTCTTGTCTAGCATGATCACAACCCACATCCCAGTTGAGGCCCAGACCGAGCCCCTGCAGAAACCTGCCACCTCTTGTTCTACCAGACCAAGAGTAGATCCCCCTCTCCCCTGACCATGGGCACAGCCACAATCCTCTCACATCCTTCAAACCCCTTAAAAGCCTCAGCCTGACAGAAACTTGGGGTCAACATCTCTCTTGATATCTGGCCTCTCTCCTCCCTTGGAGAGTGAACAAAGTCTGTCCTGCTTGTCGCTTTACTCTTTGTGCAATTCTTTGACGTCCGTGTAACTAGCCAAAGGCAACTTAACAGCTGTAAAAGCTTACTGTCTCTTCGGTTTGTTTCTGAGTGTGTATCCAGCACTGGACATGCATGTGCTTTGTAGATCCCTGTTATTCTGGGGGTATTTTCAAGGCTGTTTGCTATTCCTCAAAGTATCTCATTCCCCATGGGTGATTCTCCCAGGGTTTCAAACTGTTTCTTGTTGATTGTTATTTTTTTGCTCCACAGAGCAATGCCATGTTGCTTTTCAGTGTTTTGAAGACAACTGTGTGTAGCCACTCTTTGGGCCTGAAAGAGTGTGGAGTCAGTGGCTCCTCTACTTCATCATTTACTTATTTGCTATTAACCTCTGCTCTCTTCCAGAGTTCTAATTAATTTGATTATCTCAGTTTGTTGGTGCTGCGGTGGTTTGTTGTTGTTGTTAATGTTATTATTTAAATTCCAGTTAGTATACAGTGTAATATTAGTTTCATGTGTACATGATGTCTTTTCCGGATCTAGAAGGGTAGCTTGGTGGATGAATGTGGACAGATTCTTAACTTCCAGCCAGGGGCAGTTATGTGAGTGCCACCGACAATGAGACACTCCCTCACGTACAAGGTGCGGTTATGCACATCACCCGGAATATCCTTTTATGAATTGAAGGATTAGTATGGAAATAATGACAGAAAAGTAAACTCACACGGAGAACATGCTTATTCCCAAGAACATGCTCCAAATGCTGTTTGAGAAAACCTGAAGTGGATCTATTTTTTTCAATAATTTTTTGGTTTGTTTTTCAATGTTTATTTATTTTTGAGAGAGAGAGAGAGAGAGAGAGAGAGCGCGCGCACAAGCAGGGGGCAGGGGGGAGCGGGGAGGGAGGCAGAGAGAAAGGGAGACACAGAATCCGAAGCAGGCTCCAGGCTCTGAGCGGTCAGCACAGAACCTGAGGCGGAGCTCGAACTCACAAACCACAAGATCATGACCTGAGCTGAAGCTGGGACTCAATTGACTGAGTCACCCAGGCACCCCTGAAGGAGATCTGTTTTTTAGGCTACAACTCTGTTACCACCCATGCTTGTCTTCCTCCCTCGTCTTCCTTTCCTCTGAATTCTGGTGGGGGTGGCAAGGATTTCTGTATTGGGAGTGGAGGAAAGAGGGCTACTGGGGTGGGGCTGGGGACATAGATGTAAAACACGCCCCCGGCTCTGTGTGCTCTTCCATGAAGTTCTGGGCGATGAGTAGGTTTAACACACACTTAGAAATATTGGGACATAATCTCAATTGCTTAAGAGAAATAAGTGACTTTTCTTTAATTTCAGGTGTTGGACCTTCAGCAAATGCAGGGGGTAAGCTGATTTGAGACTGGGTGCGAGAACCTGACAACCGAGCCTGTGGGAAGTGAGTGCCCAGAGCCGAGGTCCCATCTCACCCGCATCTGGCGGCAACTGTGTATTAGTAAGACGTACTCTTGCCGCATGTGGAGGATCACGTCAAGTTATCTCATAAGTTAAAGAAAGTAAGCCTATGTTAGGAGTGACTGCTTAGTGGGTAGGTGGTTTTCTTTCGGGGTGACAAAAATGTTCTGGGATTAGATAATGGTGATGGTTGCATAACACCAATGTAGTAAATGTCACTGAATGGCACACATTCAAATGGGAAATTTTATGTTGTCTGGATCTTACCACAAATAAATCTTTACAACCTCATTGAAGGGCGGGGGGCGGGGGGCAAGTAATTTGGAGTAACCTCAGAGACAAAGAACGGCCACTGAGGCCCTCTGGATAGAGACCTACAAGCCTGTGAGTCCTAAGGGGAGGAGGTGGAACTGAGACCCAGACAGCGGGCCAGTCCTCACAGTCATCCTGTGGGGAGCTCAGCGTTGGTGGGCCTGGCATTCCCCAACGGTTTTCTGCACACACAATGATTTCAAAGTTCTAATATAAAAATGCCAACAAAGGAAAAGGAGCAAAGGCGAAACCTGCCATTAGGCTGCCTTATCCTGGCCCCAAACAACGTGCCTGTATTTGGCACGTCTACTGTCCAAAGTTTCTAAAAATGAATGACGCTGAATGGATGGTGGCCTTGAGGTAGGCAGGTATAGAAGGAACGCATCAACTCAGCCAGGACCCTACTGGGTCATCAGGGAGGACTCTGCCGGCCCTACACCTTGCTCCTCTCTGTGAGGCAAGTTTTCAGTCTGCCATCATTTTAGAATGTCCACTTTTGCAATGATGCTTAATCATGTGACCACCCTACAAGAACGCTATCATGCCCCCTCACAGGCTGTACTTTCTGCAGGGCAGGGAACTAAAAGGCAATGTTTATTGGTCATGGATGAGAGGTGTATATATTATTTTTTATTTCTTAATTAAAAAAATTCTATTTTAGAGAGAGACAAAGAGAGAGAGAATAAGCGTGCACATGAGCAGGGGAGGGGGCAGAGTAAGAGAGAGAGAGAGAGAGAGAGAGAGAGAGAGAGAGAATCGTAAGCAGGCTCCACATTTAGCACGGGGCTTGATCCTGTGACCCTAGGATCATGACTTGAGCCAAGATCAAGAGTGGGACGCTCAACCCCAACTGAGCTACCCAGGAGTCCCAGGGATGTGCATATATTTCTAACCTGAGTTAATCACTCAGGTTTGATTAAGACATTTGGCTTCACCCACTAATGGTAGGAAAGCCAACTTAATATGGATCAAATAGAGTGCCACGCTAGGTCCCATTAGAAGAAATTGGAACTGGGGCACCTGGGTGGCTCAGTCGGTTGGGCAACGGACTTTGGCTCAGGTCATAACCTCACAGTTTGTGGGTTCGAGCCCTGCATCCAGCTCTGTGCTGATAGCTTAGAGCCTGGAGCCTACTTCGGATTCTGTGTCTCCCTCTCTTTCTGCCCCTCCCCAACTTGTGCTCTCTCTCTCTAAAATAAATAAACATTAAGAATAAATAAATAAAAAAAATAAGAAATAGGAACTTGGTTCTTGAGTCAAAATGGAAGGCACCTTAACTAGACAACCGACCAGAAGAGTCTACAAAAATTAACAGGAAGAAAAGATGATCTCCAAAGGAGGAAAAGCAGACTTTGCCAATGCCTTTGTCAAAATGAACAGCGTTAACGTAAGGAGTATTTAAATGTGTATGGCTGTGAGTGGGTGCTTTCCCAAACCATCTCAGCCCTCAAAAGAGAGGATTTTGACCTCCACCCCGTTCAAAGGCACTACCAGCCATCCAGGCAAGGAGACCAGCAGGCAGCAAGGGGGTGACTCCATGAGAACTGGGAAGGGTGGGGTGCAAACACACCCACCAAGTGAGCATCAGTCCGCACCTCAGCGGGGAATGCCTCTGTGCTGCCGTTCACTTCGAAGGGCAACTCTTCAAAGTGGGATCAGTGCACCAGAAGGTGCCTGCAGTGGTTACGGGCCACCAAAAAGCCCTCCAGAGAGGTTCTGCCAAATTCCTCTCTCTTCACCAGCCACACTCAAGGATGGCCGCCTCCCTCTTCCTTTTATTTTAAATCCTCCCGCAACGGGGCGCCCGAGTGGCTCAGTCCGTTGAACACCGGACTTTTGATTTCAGCCCTCGTCATGATCTCATGGATCGTGAGTTTGAGCTCTGCATCGGGCTCAGCACTGATGGCTCGGAGCCTGCTTGGGATTCTCTCTCTTTTTCTCCCTCTGCCCCTCCCTTGCTCTTGCTCTCCCCCACTTCAAAAGAAAGAAAGAAAGAAATAAGCAAGTAAATAAATATTTAAAAAATTTTAAATGCTCCCCTATCAGGTGTGGCCTCAGCCACTCAGTGATGGGGTGACACTTCCTGAGAGGGCCGATGTAGCAGACAGCACTGGTTTAAGGTATAAGGCAGAAACGACATTCCTCCCAGTGTTACGGACTCACTGTATCCCCCTAAAATTTATACGCTTGCGTCCTCACCCCCAGGACCTCAGAATGTGACTATTTGGATGGAGGGTTATTGAAGAGGTAAGTAAGGTAAAGTGAAGTCATCAGAGGGGACCCTGATCCAGCCTGGTGCCTTACAAGAGATCACGACACAGACACGTGGAGGGAAGACCATGTGAGGACGCGGGGAGGAGGTGGCTGTCTGCAAGTCATGAAAAACGCCTAGGGGGAAATGAGGCTGACATCTCGAACTTAGACTTCTGGCCTCCAGAAGAGTGAGAAGACAAATTTTTTTTTTTTTTTGTGGATGCTACCCAGTCTCTGGTATTTTGTTACGATGGCCAGAATAAGCTACTGCATCCGACTTATGAGGGACCCCAAGTCAGTGGGGGAGCAGCTTTGCAGGAAGCAGACTTGTGCTGGCCAGAATGATGGGGCTTGGAGAGCTGGTACAAAACCTCAGAGAACAGAAGCCAGGAGACTGAGGGTCGGATGTGGGCAGGGGACGCTGCCCACCACAGAGAAAGCTGGTACTAAGTGCATGCGATTGGATTTGCTCTCATGGGAGTGGGCTGATTTCATCTCAAACCCCCGTCTTCCCCAGGACTCATCCAGAAGTCACCCCATCCTCTTTCCTCCAAGATTCTGAAGCACCACATAACTTTTCACCCAAATTATACTTATGTGTCACCTCTTCAGTGGTTAAGTATGGGTGTCTGTCCTTCCCTCCTACATTGTGAGGTCCTTCGGGAGCAGAACCTTTGTCCTATTTATCTTTATATAGAACAGAACCTTGACCCTCACAAAAATGTTCTCTATGTGGTTTGCGTAAACAAGTAACTCTTATCTTGATGCCCTACTGTTGTCTCAACAGAATACAATGAAAACCATTCATTATCCTGCCCCATTATCAGATCAGTAATTTTTTTTTTAAGATTTTATTTCTAAGCAATCTCTACGCCCAGTGTGGGGCTCAAACTCACAACCCTGAGATCAAAAGTACCATGCTGTACTGACTGAGCCAGCCAGGCACCCCAGTGATTCATATTTTTTATAGACACACTTATATTGTTTTAAATTCATGCAGGGCACCTGGTGGCTCAGTTGATTGAGTGTCTGACTTCGGTTCAGGTCATGATGTCACAGTTTGTGAACCCGAGCCCCACGTTGGGCTCTGTGCTGACAGCTCAGAGCCTGGACCCTGCTTCGGATTCTGTGTCTCCCTCTCCCCCTCTGCCCTTTCCCCACTCGTGCTGTTTCTCTGTCTCTCAAAAATAAATAAAACATTTAAAAAATTTATGCAAAACATTAGGTATCTTAAAATCTTTGTATTACAGGATTTTATTTTTGGTGAGCAAAAGACAGTCCTTAACCTGAGTTTTCATTTCTTTTATTCCCAGATTTAATGTTTTAAGTACATTATTTCTTACTGATATAAAAACAAACTCTGTACTGATACAAAAAACAAACATTCTCTGAAAAAAACTGGGAATGGCTTTTCAATGCTCCTATTCTAGAATTTCATTGAGTCCTGCCACTCTTTGAAAGTGCACACAATTCTGAAAATTGCTGGGTCTGTAGCTCAAAAGCAGAAAGCTTCTGGAACTAATTTCTTCAGGGTGGTTACACAGTCCGCTAGAAGACACATCCATGATAAATGAAGCATATGGTCCCTCCCCCTGTTCCTCTTGACCCTTTCACTATTGATAGTGCCATTTACACACACACACACACACACACACACACACACACACACACACACACACACTGTACATTAGAGCTATTCATTAGGACTCTGTTCACCGCAGGGGCACTAACTCTAACCACCACACAAACCCTCTGCAGGATCAGTGAAATACATATATGGCAGGAGCACAGGGGTGAAACCAGAGCTCGCACATGCAGGGTGCACCGAGCGCTCTCACAACTGCAACACAGGCTAGAAGTGGGCTTGGAAGAAAGAGTACAGCTGGTGCTGGGCACGTGACTTACCCAGAATGTACAGTAATAAAGCTGTGATTGTGTTTCTCAGAAACTGCTCGATTCCGTAGGTGTATTATTCAGCGGCCATTCCTTCTTACCCAGGGATTCTTGGTTTTAGCCATGCAGATAATTACACAGACTTCCTACACAAAATACCACTCGTGTCCCCTCAGAGCCACGTAAAGATTGGATATTCTCCTGTAAGGCTAACAGCACTCGAGTTCAAAGCCAAACGAAATAAAACCCCAGTATAGAAGGCTCTCAAAAGCAAACATTTAAATTGGTTATTTCTGCAACAGAACCCTGAATTTTGAGGTTAAGTGTTTAAATTTGAATATCACACCAATCACCAGAGATTCTCAAAGCATTAGAAAGATCTGTATTCAGTGACCCAATTGTGTAGTTTTATTTCCACTGTTCTATCAACCCTCTTTTTTTTTTAAATGTTTTATTTTTGAGAGAGTGTGCATGGGGGAGGGGCAGAGAGAGAGGGACAGAGGATCTGAAGCTGACAGCAGCAAGCCTGATGTGGGGGCTGAACTCACGAACCGTGAGATCCTGACCTGAGCTAAAGGTGGACGCTCAACCGACTGAGCCACCCAGGTGCCCCTATCAGCCCTCTCAAAATAAGCTGATACCACAGGTCCTACAGTGTTCTACGCTTCCATCTCCCTCCCTCCTCGTGCGTATCAAGGGCGAGATGACACTATTGATTCATTTACTTAATCAGTCTAAATTCTATCCTCACTACAGTCAAACAGCTACACTGGCCACATTTGAGAACTACGGCACACAACGTGCTAATAACACTGCTACCATCCACCAGTCCTTCAGATCCTCTTGAGGAGCCAACGGACTTGATTTCTATTTTCGAGCTCGAAATAAGCCCGATTTAGAAAGGCTGGCTCCATTCCTTTCTGACAATCTTCGCAGGCAACTCCAATTTGGAGACCACGCCCCGGCAGCCCAGCTGTGTACTAGATCATTAAAGCATCCTTTCAACGAGCATTCTGGATAAAGCATTTCATTCAAGCACGTTACACTGGATTTCTCATTCTGTGAACATAAAGAACCGTACTGTACAGAAAACACAGCAGCCATTTTAAGAACCAAAAAAAAAAAAAAAAGCCACGATGGCATCAGAAGACATCTTCGCCCTTGAGACGCTTCTGCTGGAGGCGGCGCAGGGCTACAGGCTCTGCTCAAACGGCACCACGTCTGCAGCGGGGACGCTGAGGTGCTGGAAACTGCATCCAGTTAGCAGCCATGCTGGGTTTGGCAAAAAAACCACCACCAGAGGCCCAATCACGTGAACCAAGCATTCACCCACCATCGAGAAGGCCACCTCCAAGATGTCTTCTTAGCAACCCCAAATCCAGAATTCACCCACCTCGGATTAGGGCGTCCCTCCTCGGCCCGGACGGTGGCAGAAAGTTGCCTGTGCTCACCAGCGTCCCCCACTTGCTGTTGTGGTTCGATGGCAGCTTCCTGCCAAGAGCAGCACAGTGAGACACCGAATCATCAAGCCGCCTTCCTCAAGACATCTATTATTATGAACCCCCTCATTGTGGGTTTGCCCCGCGAGCCTGTGCCGCGGAGGCGAGGACGCAGCCTGCCGCCTTGTAATGACACTCAGCCACAGGGCTCAGTGTCTCCAAACTGTTGTTTTTTAGTATTTATTTATTTTTGAGAGAGAGAGAGAGAGAGAGCGAGAGAGCGAGCTGGGGAGGGGCTGAGAGAGAGGGAGACAGGATCCGAAGCAGGCTCTGCACGGACAGCACACAGCCTGACACAGGGCTTGAGCCCATGGACTGTGAGATGGTGACCTGAGCTGAAATCAAGAGACAGACGCTTGGGGCACCTGGGTGGTTCAGTCGGTTAAGCGTCTGACATTGCCTCAGGTCATGGTCTCACCGTCCTTGAGTTCGAGCCCCGTGTCAGACTGTGCTGACAGCTTGGACCCGGCTTCAGATTCTGTCTGTCTCTCTCTCTCTCCCCTCCCCCGCTTGCACTGTGTCTCTCAAAAATGAATAAACATTAAAAAAAAAAAAAAGGCGCTCAACCGACTAAGGCTAGGCACCCCCTGAATATTGTGTATTGAACCTACTACTGGTTCTTTTTTAAAAAAAAATTTTTTTAATGTTTATTTATATTTTGAGAGAGAGAGAGAAAGAGGCGAGATGACACTGGAATGTTTTCTTTAAATTTCCTAGAAAGCTTGAAGTCAACTTTCAGCATCAGGACTCTTACCTTATAGAAGCGCCTGGGTGGCTCAGTTAAAGCGTCTGACTCTTGGTTTCAGCTGGGGTCACGATCTCACAGTTTGTGAGTCTGCGACCCGCACTGGGCTCTGTGCTGACAGCATGGAGTCTGCTTGGGATTCTCCCCCCGCCCCTCCCCTGCTCATTCACTCGCTCTCTCTCTCAAAATAAACTTAAAAAATTCTTTTTAATAAAAAAAAATAAAAAGAATTCTCACCTTATAAAAAGTGCAACAGTTTAATGCATTGCATGTTTAATTACATTTGTTCTGGAGGAATCCAAACATATTTGAAAAAAAATACTACAAGGAACAAATATTAAAAATTTTAAAGGCCTCAGCATTTGAAGAGTGGCTATCGTGTATCATACACTGTCTTCACCCCTTTGCATTTCAGAGAACTGACCATTTTCTAGGCTTCCCCCCAAATTCTTTACGTGGTGTTAAGCTTGGGGCAAGCTAATTATGAGGAAAGACAGCCGAAGCAAGTGACGATGGGGAGGCCGGGGACTCAGGACGGGCACACGGATACGGAGTTAAATTGTCATGGATGTACCTGTTTAGTCCCCAGGTACCTTTCACACAAGTTGACACGAGAAGAGCCGGTGCACACAAACGATGCCCAAACGGCGGGACACAAGCGACACTGACATTGGGCCATCGTATTTTCAGGGCATCCTACATGTGCCTTAAGACAGCAGCCCGGGGCAGCTCTTCCTTGGTTGGGGCACAAACCTTACCTGTTCGTAGGGGTCTGTGGATGGTGAGGAACGGGACCTTCCATGAACGTACTGTGGCCTCTCGTGTTGATCCAGACCTGCGTCCAAGATGTCATCGGCTGAGTGATACCGCCCAGAACTCCTGGCTTCTAGAGCGTTTCTCTGTTCCCTCCAAGAGGCTTGATACTCAGCAAAGGTTCCAAGTCTCTGAGGCGGTTCTGGTTTTCCCATGTTCGCCGTTTTTCCGTGAGTGCTGGGGTTCTCTCCAAAGGAGGTCGTGTGGGCCCTGTTCTGGAACGAAGGCTCTGCACCCTCGTACCCGTGGCCCGCTGTCCGCGGCCTCTCCAGCTTCTCCTTCGGGAATCCACAGAGCGCTTGCCTCTGCCCAGGTCTCTGGTGAATGGGTCTGCTGCTTTCCTCAAAAAACTTGCACCTGTCGGCGAATGTGCCCACGGTGTCCTCGGACGCACCCGGGTGCCGGTGGGGGCGATCGGGCCCTGCGAGCCCCACCTCGTTCATTTTCTCGGGTTCGGAGTACGATTTCAGCTTCTGTTGCACCGTGAACCGTTTCCGGCCCCCAATGCGGGGAACGTGCGGCAGGCCCCCTCCAGACGGGGACGGCTTGGGCAGGCCCCCCTCCCAGAAGTGGGGGGCGGCATCCAGATGTGTGCTGTGCTCCTCAGTCCGCGGCTCTGCTGACCCCGCGGGACGATCGGCCGGGCTGGGCTCCAAGTCGCGGCGCTTAAAGGACGTGGCCCTCAGGACCCGGGCTTGGGCCTCCTTCAGGTGGTCTTTATAGGTGCCCCGGAAGGAACCTTCTGGGGAGGCGCCGGGGACGCCTCCCGGCTCCACCTGCCAGCCGCCGGCCTCCCGAGCCGCCTCGTCGGCCCCAGCCAGCGCCACCGTGCTTCTGCTCTTCTGCAGGTTGGCTCGGCGCATCTGGACCTCGTTCCTCAGGGTGGTGGCGAAGCGGTCGCTTCTCCGGGTGGCTCTGCCCACCTGGCCATCGAACGGGGGCGGCCTTTCGGCACCAGCTCCCGGGCCGTCGTCGGGCGGGCGCGCCCCCTCCCGGGCCAGCGAGTGCAGCATAGGTGTCTTCTGAGGGGAGATCTTGCCGCTTTCTCCCGCGGCCCACAGGAAGCCGTCGGCGGCTTCCTTCCCCGCGGCTCCTGCCCAGTGGGCGGCTGTCTGTGGCTCCTCGCTTCCCATGGGGTGGCCCTTGGCTGCCTGGTCGCTCTCACGGGTGTGCGGGGCCTCCTCCTCGTGCTGGCGGATGTGACCCCAGGGCCCGTGGCCCATCGGGTGCTCAGTGGGGAGTTCGTGGGCTTCTGCGGCCCTGTCAGACTGCCAATATTCCTCGTGGGGCTGTCCCGCCTGGGCGCTTGCCTGCGGGCACTGTCTGCTGGTCACACAGTAGTAGCGGCTCTGCCCACCGCTGTCGCCCTTCTGCTCAGTGGCACCGGGCCACCTGAGCCGAGTGGGGCCGTCGTCCTGGACACGGTGGGCAGAAGGCTCCTGGCAGCCACCAGGGACGGCCACACAGTGCTGCTCCCTCAGCGACGAGGCGGCCCTGGGGCCGTCGTGACAGAAGGGACTCTCGTCACTGTACTGGCGCGGGTGCTGGCAGCCAAAGGAGGCCTGCGGGAAACGCACGTCCGTGCTGGACAGGGAGGCCTGAAGCCGGCCAGGGGCCCCCGGGAGGCCGCCCGGCCTGTGGTCAGGGGTCGGCACCCCACCGTCCAGGGGGACGTGGGGCGCAGGGCCCGAGCTCCCGACTCTCTTCCCATTGCCGGGCCGTGCCGGCCTCCACTGCTGACTGGTGGGCTCTGATCTCCAGTCACTGCGGGGCTGGGCCCGGGGTGGGCCTGGAAAGTGCTGCACACTGGCGGTGTCTGAGAGTGGAGGGCCCTGGGCCTTCTCGTGGCTCTTGGTGGCAGCGAAGCTGTCACTGCGGAGAGGGGGAGGTGGTGGAGGAGGGGAGGAAGGTGCTTTTCTCTTATCGGGGACATACCAAACCGGTCCCAAATTTGATTTCCCAGGGGTGGCCAGCTTGGTCTCAGGACTGTCCTCTGGCCTGGGGCTTCTGCTGCCGTCACGGGGGGCCCGGGGTGGCAAGTACCCGAGCCTGTCCTCCAGGCCCTGGGGGTCACTGGCAGCCTGGCCCTGCCGGCCGCCCGGCCTGGAGGCCTCCCCCAGGCCCACGTTGTAGAGGATGTTCTCTGCAGAGGACGCATCAGCCTTGGGCAAGGCGTGGTCGGGCGTGCTGGAGCTGGTGGAGAATGAGCCGTAAGCTGAGTCCCGCTTGCTCGGGCCGCCCAGGCGGTCAATGCTGCCATTGGACCTGGCGGCGGAGAGGCGTCTGGAGGGGTAGGGCTGGGAAGGGTGGTCCAGGCTGTCGACGCTCCCCAGGGAACTAAAGTGGTCAGAGGTACGCTGTAGATTCGTGTGCTCCCACGTGCCAGACAGGTCATGGGAGGAAGAACTAGGAGGAAAGAACCAGAGAGAAGAGTTTGCTTTTGAAGCGAGCAATAGTAAAGGGGACAAATGAGGAGAGCAGGACCAAGAACACAGCTGGCCCCACACAGAAACGTCCAGATGCCGGGGCGCCCGGGTGGCTCAGTGGGTTAAGCGTTCAACTTCGGCTCGGGTCATGATCTCACGGCTCGTGAGTTTGAGCTGCGCGTCGGGCTCTGTGCTGACAGCTCAGAGCCTGGATGGAGCCTGCTTCGGATTCTATGTCTCCCTCTCTCTCTGTCCCTCCTCTGCTCGCATTCTGTCTCTCTCTCTCTCTCTCTCTCTCTCTCTCAAAAATAAATTAACATTAAACACATTTTTTAAAAAAGATTATTCTGTGACCCGTGAAAATGACAGGAAATTCACATTGCAGCACTCACAGATAAGCTGTGATTGGAATACAATTATGGCCATTTGTTTACACACTGTTTGTGAATACTTCTGAGCTACAACGGCAGAGCTGGGTACCTGCAACCGACAGAGACCCATGAAGCCTAAAATATTTCCTACCTGCCCCCTCAAAGAACAAGACTGTGGACCCCGGGGTTTAGCGTATAAAAGGATTCTTCTTATGGATTACTAAAACCGAAGAAGCAATCAAATGACAGTAATTTTCTCTTTTCTTTTTAAAATTTTTTTACGTTTATTTATTTATTTTGAGAGAGAGAGAGAGAGAGAGAGAGAGAGAGAGAGAGCAGGGAGGGGCAGAGAGAGAGGGAGAGAGGGAGAATCCCAAACAGGCTCTGAGCTGTCAGCGCAGAGCCCGATGTGGGGCTCGAACTCACGAACAGTGAGACCAGGACAAGTTGGATGCTTAACCGAGTGAGCCGCCCCAGTGCCCCAAATAACGATAATTTTCAAATTAAAAGGGGAAATCCAGAGATAGCGTTACTTTTCCACACCCAAATATTAAAGTACCAAGAGCTCCTCTTAACTCTCAGTTAATGGAATATTTGATAAAGGACCCAAGCCACAGGCTTTCTTAGCAAAACAAACACTGCCGTGCTCAGGGGACTCATTAACTTGACAGAGTTCACTGGAGCTGTACCTGAATGCCAAAAATACTGGTTCTGAAGCAGGATGGGGCCTAAGACAGGGAAATACAAAATGAGGTTTGTTGCTACAAGCTGGGAGATATGTTTGTTAAGGAATCAGTTATTCTATGAGGTAGTGACAGTGTATATAGGAGGCTAATGGCTCTCGATGGTAAAACTACTTATCCAAGCATGTTAAAAATGCTTCCGTGGGGAGCCTGGGTGACTCAGTCAGTTGAGCATCCCACTCTTGATTTTGGCTCAGATTACGGTCTTACAGTTTCTGGTTTCAAGCCCCGTGTGGGGCTCTGAGCTGGCAGCGTGGAGCCTGCTTGCGATTCTCTGTCTCCCTAGCTCTCTACCTATTCCCCTACTCTCTCTCTCTCTCTCTCTCTCAAAAATAAACATTTAAAAAGAGAAAAACTGTTTTCATTAAAGTTCAACAAAGCTGGAACATTCAGGCTTCAAGGTAAGAAACAAAAAACAAGAAAAACTAGGGGCGCCTGGGTGGCGCAGTCGGTTAAGCGTCCGACTTCAGCCAGGTCACGATCTCGCGGTCCGTGAGTTCGAGCCCCGCGTCAGGCTCTGGGCTGATGGCTCGGAGCCTGGAGCCTGTTTCCGATTCTGTGTCTCCCTCTCTCTCTGCCCCTCCCCCGTTCATGCTCTGTCTCTCTCTGTCCCAAAAATAAATAAAAAACGTTGAAAAAAAAATTAAAAAAAAAAAAAAAAAAACACAAGAAAAACTACCACAACCCTGGCGACTTTAGGTTTGGGGAGAACCAGGATGAATGGGAAAAATGTGTGATTAGGGCAAGGACACAGGAGACCGAACTGGCGAAATCACTCTTAAAACAAACACAAGGGTTGGGATGAGCACTGGGTGTTGTATGGAAACCAATTTGACAATAAACTTCATATATTGAAAAAAAATAAATAAATAAAAATAAAATTGCAACCCACTCCCCAAAAAAACCAAAAACAAAAACAAAACACAAGGGGCGCCTGGGTGGCTCAGTGGGTTAAGCGTCCGACTCTTGATGTTGGCTCAGGTCACGGTCTCAGGGTTCGTGAGTTGGAGCCACAAGTCGGGCTCTGGGCTGACAGCGCAGAGCCTCCCTGGGATTCTGTCTCTCCCTCTCTCTCTGCCCCTCCCCTGTTCTTGTGTGCTCCCTCTCTCTCTTTCTCTCTCTCTCTCTCTCTCTCAAAAAAAACAAACATTTAGAAAAGCACGTCACTGACCATTTATAAATCAAACAAATGAACAAGAGAACCAACGAAAACACACAACAAGGGCTCCATCTACAAGTTCTGAGGATACGGCAGCTACCAGGGACAGTGACATTGTCCTGAAGGCAGGGGACCGTTGGCTTGTATACCCTTTCCTAAAAGGACAGAGCAGTGCCCCTCTCAGACAGAACAGGAGGTGGT
Organism: Panthera leo; assembly: GCF_018350215.1. NCBI lineage: Eukaryota > Metazoa > Chordata > Mammalia > Carnivora > Felidae > Panthera > Panthera leo. The sequence goes on from NW_024962240.1 coordinate 82,305, forward strand.
TCTCCTGCACCCTCCCCTCAGTGCCCTGGAGGTGATTTCTCTGTAACATTTGAGGTCTGGGCAGCTATAAATAGTGCCCAGCACCGATCCCACACGCATGTGGGCAGCAAACGTGATTCTGTCATCAACAAACCACCAAATGGGCTTAATGGAAATCGTATTACTTTACGTCACTTTGATAATGAAAATAAAAGGCCCACTTTTCACTTAACTTTTACTACGCAGTTGAGAATCTGTGGTTTTTCAAAAATACCCTGGACTCCAAATACCATCATCTCTTGTCACTTTCAACAGGTCAATGCACTGAGATGTATTGCCTTCACAGAAGTACTTCAGAAGTTTGTAGCAGACCGGTGTTTACTAACGATCAAAAACTGATTTTGAGATGGTTACGTTAGCTCTACACACACAGGCACAAATGCCCTTCCATAACAGATATGCACGCACACTCACATACACAAACACATACATTCAAGCACACACGCGCAAGCATGCACTTGCATACATGTGCACACGCCACACTTACAGATACACCTGTACATATACATACATATACACACTCATACATGGGCTCGCACACACCCAAAGCCACCCTGCTTAAAAAATATTAAGTTTACTTATTTATTTGGGGGGGGGGGGGTGAGAGAGGGTGAGAGGGAGACAAGAGACAATCCCAAGCAGGCTCTGCACTGTCAGCGAGAAGCCCGAAGCTGGGCTTGAAGCATGAGATCGTGACCTGAGCCGAAGTCGGACGCTTAACCCACTGAGGCAGCCAGGCGCCTCCCCCCTCTCTAAAAATTTTTTTAAGTTTATTTATTTATTTTGAGAGAGGGAGACAGAGCCATCATCCTTTTAATATGAGACTTGTGAGGACGCTGGCCACTCACCCAAGGTGGCCAGGAGAGGCCTCCTCCAGCCAACACCCCTGTGGTGTGGCCACACACCTGCCTGACACATTAGCCCTTCTGGCCCTGAAATGTGGACTCCAGGTAGCCCAGAACTCCCCCTCCATCCACTGACCTACAACTCCCAGCATCTGGGTCTCCTGCTCAGTGGGAAAGCACCCCTGGGCCCCCGAGGCTGGATGGCACCCTGGCATGTGGGCTGTGAAGCCCTGATTTCCTCTATAAGGAGAGCCCTGGGGGCTGGGGAAAGGGTGTTGATGCTTAAGAGAACGGCCTGGGAGCCTCGCTGGAATACACTTGCCGAACCCTTAGGCAGAGCCTGTCTTCTTTTTCTTAAGATTTTTTAATGTTTATTTATTTTTGAGAGACAGAGAAAGACAGAGTGTGAGGGGGGAGGGGCAGCAAGAGACAGGGGGACAGAATCTCAAGTAGGCTCCAGGCTCCGAGCTGTCAGCACAGAGCCCGACGTGGGGCTCGAACTCACGGACCGTGAGATTATGACCTGAGCCCAAGTCAGAGGCTCAACCAACTGAGCCACCCAGGCGCCCCGCTTCTGCCTTCTAATGTGCACATAAAAGTCTCAGAAGAAGGGTGGTTGCTGTAGGCACATGGGTGGACGGACAGCCCTCCCACTCAGCTCAGGACCACCGACCTGGCTGGCCCAAAGGGATTCAGCCCAAAAAGGTAAGTCCCCAAGCTCCTGATTTATTAAACAACATAAATGAGAAAGCACACTTGTTCATCCTTGCCCTTGGTGTTTTAGTTTTTGTTTTCTTTTTTTTTAATGTTAATTTTTTTTTTTTTTTGAGAGAGAGAGAGAGAGAGAGAGAGAGAGACATAGAGAGAGAGAGAGAGAGAGAGAGACAGAGACACAAAGTGTGGGCAGGGGCGGGGGAAGAGAGAGAGGGAGACACAGAATCCAAAGCAGGTTCCAGGCTCTGAGCTGTCAGCATAGAGCCTGACATGGGGTTTGCGAACCACGAGATCATGACCTGAGCCGAAGTCAGACGCTTAACCAACTGGGCCACCCAGGTGCCCCTAGTTTTTGTTTTCAAGGCTTGGACACCTACCTACCCAGTGAAGAATTTAGACATTTCTACTGGTAATGGTGTGTCAGCAGCTTTTCCTCATCAGAAAAAAAGCCTCTGACTGTTGATTTCGGCTCAGGTAATGATTGTACCGTTTGTGAGTTAGAGACCTGCATGGGGCTCTGCGCTGACAGTGCAGAACCTGCTTGGGATTCTCTCTCTCTTCCTCTCTCTCTGCTCCTCCACCACTGGCACGGTGTCTCTCTCTCTCTCTCAAAATAAATAAATTAAAAAAAAAAAAAGAGGGGTGCCTGGGTGGCTCAGTTGGTTAAGCATAGGACTTTGACTCAGGTCATGATCTCGCCGTTCATGAATTCAAGCCCCAAATCGGGCTCTATGCTGACTGCTCAGAGTCTGGAGCCTCCTTCAGATTCTGTGTCTCCCTCTCTCTCTCTGCCCCTCCTCTGCTCACTCTTTGTCTCTCTGTCTCAAAGACAGATAAATGTTAAAAAAAAAAGAAAAGAAAAGAAAAGAAAAGAAAAGAAAAGAAAAGAAAAGAAAAGAAAAGAAAAGAAAAGAAAAGAAAAGAAAAGAAAAGAAAAGAAAAGAAAAGAAAATCACGCTGAAGTCAAGAAAGGTGCTGTTGTGGCAGGGCTGGGAAGTCATGGGCGTTGGTGGAATGTCGAACACCGTCCATCCCAGTGGGAAACAGTGCCTACCTGGGGTGGTGACGGCCGTGCCAGGAAGGACAGGAGCTGGCAGAGGGGAACGGAGATGCTGATGTGTCGGGGTGGCTATCAGAGAACTTGGTGGCATGCCAGGAGTGAGGCCTCCAGCTCAGTTCATTCTTCCTGAAAAGAACAAAAAAACAAAAAAAACGCAGACAACTCAGGAATTGCAAATAAAGGACAACCCTGTGCCAAGACGGGAGTGAGACACGGAAATATGTTACAGCTACTCCCGCGTGACTGATAGCATTGATTCCGGGGCTTTCCACGGTATCTGGATATGAAAAATTGTTAACTTTTATTAATGCAGAACCCATCCTAAGGCAGAGTGAGAGTCATGAGCTCCAAAATGTGAACTAAGCCTTATTCTTCAATTTTTGCTCTAAACAGGTAAATAAATCTTGTCCTCGCCTCAGCCATCAGTAGGACCCCGGAAGGACTCTTCTGTCTTTCCTGTTTCAGCATAGCTAGGCACACAGCCGTCAGCCTCCTTGAGGAGGAGAGATGCACTAGAGAGAAGTGCAGGGGGTCCCCAGCTCAGCCGGGTCACACACAGTTTAGACCACTTCCTTTTTTTTAAAGTTTATTTATTTATTTTGAGAGAGAGACAGAGAGCAGGGGAGGGGCAGAGAGAGAGAGACAGAGAGAGAGAGAGAGAGAGTCCTGAGCAGGTTCTGCACTGTGAGCACAAAGCCCATTGCAGGGCTCCAACTCCTGCACCGTGAAATCACGACCTGAGCCAAAAGCAAGAGTCAGATGCTTAACCGACTGACCCCCAGGCGTCCCTGGATGACTTCTATTTACTCACTTCACTAAGTAAACGCAGACATCTTGACATTAACTGAGACTAGCAGAGGCGCATTCATTCCTCTGAGCCTCTCAAGTGCCTGTGAAGTCAGCTAAGGGTCTCCATCGTGTGAATTCATGATGCCCTAGAACGACGGCTCTAGTCCGTTCAGCCAGGACTTGTGAACACAGTATGCAGCGTCTTCCTGGGCTCCTGCGCCCCTGTCCGCACCCTCCCATCGGTGGCTTATTCTTTTTTTGGCTACACCACCTGGGAATGATAAGGGAGGTTCAGTCGCAAATCCCTACAGCTGCCATGTAAATGTTCACAGAGCATCCAAGAAAACGGTGGTGTGTGAGGAGAGCCACGCACCTGCTTCTCCCAGTCTCCATGTCTCCACGTCTCCAATTTGGGACAGAACTCACTCACTGTGGCCAGTCTGCAGCTCAAGAGGCTCAAACTGAGCCTCTCTAGGTGCTTGACAGAGAGCAGACATTCTTCCAGGCAGGCAAAGACATTAAAGGATATTAATGTTAAAAGCATATTAAAGAAACCCGGGGTGCTTGGGTGGCTCAGTCAGTTGAGCGTCTGATTCTTGACTTTGGCTCAGGTTGTGATCCCAGCGTCATGAGATTGAGCCCCACGATGGGCTCTGGGCTGGGTGTGGAGCCTGCTTGGGACTCTCTCTCCTCCTCTGCCCTTGCCCGGCTCGTGTGTTCGAACACACACACGCTCTTTCAAAACAGTAGTAAAAAGGATTAAAGAAATCTGAAAAGTATGTATAACTTAAACCTTCTGGCAACTCACGGGGCGCCTGAGTGGCCGAGTCACTTAAGTGTCTGACTCTTGATTTCGGCGCAGGTCGTGACCTCACGGTTCCTGTGTTCCAGCCACGCTGACAGTGTGGAGCCTGCTTGGGATTCTCTCTCTCTCCCTCTCTCTCTCTGCGCCTCCCTCAAAAACAAATACATAAACGTTAAAGTAAAAACGTTCTGACAACTCATAATTAAGGAGGAAAAGTAGATGGGTGGCAAAATGTGGAATGTGTTGACTTCAGGAGTTTCCCCATGAACAAGAGCAAAAAAACAGACAACTTCATCACACCACAGAAGTAAGGGGATTGCAATCCCAAAGTGTACCTCGTCGAGTGTCTCCAAATCCTCGTGAGGAAGGTTCTGGCTACGTGAGTCTCGTGTTCAGGTGGCATTTTCTGTGCTATCGCATCAAGGATGTGTTTCATCTTCCTTTATACTTAATTAATGAAGGAAATAAACTAGACTGAGAGTGGAGGCAAAGGAAACAAATAAAAAAAGGAAGCCTGAAAAAGAAAATGCCTTATAATCTGTGGCAACATGTTCCAACCCAGCACATGGCAAGACTGGGATATGTGCTGGCTGACTTGGGAGTGGGGGGCAGCAGGGCTCCAAGAGTGCACGCACTCCCTCCTTTTTAAAAAGACAATACAGGGGTGCCTGCGTGGCTCAGTCGGTTAAGTGGCCGACTTCGGCTCAGGTCATGATCTCACAGTCTGTGAGTTCGAGCCCCGCGTTGGGCTCTGTGCTGACAGCTCAGAGCCTGGAGCCCGTTTCAGATTCTGTGTCTCCCTCCCTCTCTCTCTCTCTCTCTCTCTCTCTCTCTCTCTCTGCCCCTCCCCTGCTCATGTTCTGTCTCTTGCTCTCTCAAAAACAGCTAAACATTAAAAAATAAAATAAAAAAATAACACATATAGATGCATGTCTATTCCAAGAAGACATAGTTGACAACCACAGTAGAAATTAAGAGCTTTTAAAAAAAAAATCACCCAGTGAAAAGGTTGTACCTATAAGCTACACATAAGGATATTCTGGCTATTGGGGATAGTGACGTTTTCCTAAAACATAATGGGCTTTTCATCAGGTCCTTTGAATTTCCTAGTGCATAATGAATGTATTTGGGAAGGTTCCAGCTACCTTCTGTTTCTCAGCCCCTCTGACTACCTAAAACGGCTGGATTCATGCCAATAAGAGAGAGGACGACGTCCTGGACCCAAAAGTGTTCATTCAATCACAATGCTGTGAGGATGCTGGTCTGGCAGGCTGTGGGGAAAGAGCTCTCTGGCGCCACCTAGTGGTCTCACACAGCCACTGTCCCTCTGGCTGCGTTTCAGACAGACCCAGATGAACAGAAACAAGAACAGATTTAAGGTCTTCATTTTCACAAGATCGTGGGCTTTCTTCTCGCACAAGATACACACTCAGGTGGCTTTAAGCCATTCAGCCGCCAGAAATGTGGGGACCCTGAGGAGTGCACAGGCCCACAGGATGTGCCAGGACAGGAGAGCACAAGTCCCCAGTTTGAGGGCCTGGGTGAAACCACTATGCCATACTTGGTTCTTAGTGGTATCCACCCTGGCCACCCGCAGAGCCATGAGCATTAGAAGTGAGTAAATGCGGGGTGCCGGGGTGGCTCCGTTGGTTAAGCATGAGACTCTTGTCTTCCGCTCAGGTCATGATATCTCACGGCTCGTGAGTTCAAGCCCCACATCGGGCTCTGTGCTGATGGTGCAGAGCCTGCTTGGGATTCTCTCTCTCTCCCTCTCTCTCTGCCCCTCCCCTGCTCCCTCTGTCTCTCTCACACACAAAATAAATAAATAAACTTAAAAAAATTTTTTTTAAATAATAAAATACAGAGGTGCCTGGGTGGCTCAGTCAGTTAAGCGTCTGACTTCAGTTCAAGTCATGATCTCACCGTTTGTGAGTTCAAGCCCCGCATCGGGATCCGTGCTGACAGCTCAGAGCCTGGAGCCTGCTTCACATTCTGTGTCTCCCTCTCTCTGACCCTCCCCCATTCAGGCTCTGTTTCTCTCTGTCTCAAAAATAAACATTAAATTTTTTTAAAGTAATAATAAAATACAATGAAATCTCAACAAAATTGTACCGACATTCTTCTCAAAGCTAGAACAAACAATCCTAAAATTTGTATGGAACCACAAAAGCCCCGAATAGCCAAAGTAATATTGAAAAAGAAAACCAAAGCAGGAAGCATCATAATCCCAGACTTTAGCCTCTATTACAAAGCTGTAATCATCAAGACGGTATGGTATTGGCACAAAAACAGACACATAGACCAATGGAACAGAATAGAGAACCCAGAATTGGACCCACAAATGTATGGCCAATTAATCTTTGACAAAGCAGGAAAGAGTATCCAATGGAAAAAAGACAGTCTCGTTAGCAAATGGTGCTGGGAGAACTGGACAGCAACATGCAGAAGAATGAAACTAGACCATTTCTTACACCATACACAAAGTAAACTCAACATGGATGAAAGACCTAAACATGAGACAGGAAGCCATCAAAACCCTAGAGGAGGAAGCAGGCAACTACCTCTTTGACCTCAGCCCCAGCAATTTCTTGCTCAACACATCACCAAAGACGAGGAATTAAAAGCAAAAATGAACTATTGGGACCTCATCAAGATAAAAAGCTTCTGCACAGTGAAGGAAACAATCAACAAAACAAAAAGGCAACCGACGGAATGAGAGAAGATACCTGCAAAGGACATGTCGGATAAAGGGCTAGTACCCAAAATCTATACAGAACTTATCAAACTCAGAACCTGAAAAACAAATAATCCACTGAAGAAATGGGTGGAAGACATGAACAGACACTTCTCCAAAGAAGACCTCCAGATGGCCAACTGACACATGAAAAGATGCTCAACGTCACTCACCATCAGGGAAATAAAAATCAAAGCCACACTGATATACCACCTCACACTGGTCAGGGTGGCTAAAATGCACAACAGGAGACTATATAGATGCTGGAGAGGATGTGGAGAAACGGGAACCCTCTTGCACTGTTGGTGGGAATGCAAACTGGTGCAGCCGCTCTGGAAAACAGTGTGGAGGCTCCTCAAAAAATTAAAAATAGAACCACTCTATGACCCATCAATAGGACTACTAGGAATTTATCCAAAGGATACAGGAGTGTTGATTCATGGGGGCACATGTACCACAATGTTTACAGCAGCGCTTTCAACAACAGCCAAATTATGGAAAGAGCCTAAATGTCCATCAACTGACGAATGGATAAAGAAGATGTGGTTTATATATACAATGGAGTACTACTTGGCAATGAGAAAGAATGGAACCCAGTCATTTGCAGCAACGTGGAAAGAACTGGAGGGTATTATGCTGAGTGAAATAAATGAGTCAGAAAATGACAGATACCGTATGTTTTTGCTCATATGTGGATCTTGAGAAATTTAACAGAAGAGCATGGGGGAAGGGAAGGAAAAAAATAGTTACAGAGAGGGAGGGAGGCAAACCATAAGAGACTCTTAAATACAGAGAACAAACTGAGGGTTGATGGAGGAGGGGAGAGGGGAAAATGGGTGATGGGCATTGAGGAGGGCGCTTGTTGGGATGAGCACTGGGTGCTGTATGTAAGCGATGAACCATGGGAATCTACCCCAAAAACCAAGAGCACGCTTTACACACCGTATGTTACACAATTTGACAGTAAATTATATTACAAAGATTAAAAAAAAAAAAAATTCCCTCTGGAAAAAAAATAATAAATAAAATAAAAACAAAGAAAGGAGTAAATGCAAAATGGCATACAGCAAACCAGTCCCGAATCACTCCTTCCTGTGGGATGTCTGCTACGGTCGAGACAGCCCCAAGACAAATATCGAACAGGAATGAATAGGGACGCTACCGAAAGAATGCTCCCTCCTTGGCCGCAGTCAGATGTAAGCCAACTGGAGAGACCGGTAAGGAAGCCCATTCTGGGAGGGAGAAACACAGAGGGTGATTTCTGGCCTCGCAAACAGCCATGAGGGGCGAATGGGAGCGCTAGAGCCACAAAGGCCTGTGCAGCCCAACCCAGAGACGCCGAAGGTCCTGCTTCTGAGCAGGTGCTGCGGGCAGGGATGTGACAGACGGACCAGCAACGCCCCACGTTGAGCCTGGGGCTGCGCAATCCCAGAATCACTGGATAGGCAGTGGGGCTTCGTCCGTGCTCACACCGGGCCAGGGTCAGCCCAGTGTATGTAGGAAAGGAATCCTGTTTGTTCAAACGGCTGTTGATGTTTGGAATCCTTAAAACACATGCTTATTGTAGAAAATATGGAATATTTAAAAATTAAAAGGCCAAAAAGACGCCCAAGGAAAAGAAGCCATGATCTAAAGACAGCCCTCTGCATGACCTCCTCTCTGTCTCTAGACAATTTGGAGAAGCCTGCAGACTCCGTGTCTCCATTTCACTCTGCGGCCCGCCTGGTTTTGGGAGTATTCTCTCATGCCACTGTCACTCTTCCCAAATGGCACCTCTAATCAGTGCTTACTATTCCTTTCATATAAATACAGAAAAGCCATAGTACTGGCTACGAACATTTTCTGCTCCTACAGATGAAATTATTCATCCTAATGAGGGTTGTTCCCCCGAAGCCTTTCCCACAAATTACATACCAAGATTAATAAAAATTTACTTCAATTTTTAGAAATAATTTTATAAGCGAGGTAGTCTTTGGGGGATTTTTGGAAGGACAGGGTTTACACCACAAATATGAAAAATGCTAGCATATCATTTAAAATTAAGAATGAATCCAGGGCCGCCTGCGTGGCTCAGTCGGTTAAGCGTCTGGCTTCAGCCCAGGTCATGATCTCATGGTTTGTGAGTTCGAGCCCTGCATCGGGCTCCATGATGACAGCTCAGAGCCTGGAGCCTGCTTTAGATTCTGTGTCCCCCTCTCTCTCTGCCCCTCTCCCCTGCTCGTGTGCACTCTCTCTCTTAAAAAAGGAATTATTAAAATAAATGCTTCAGTGAAATGTTTGTCATTCTCATAAAGAACAGAATCCCTTCCTTGCCTAAAAAAAAATTTCGTGACTGCTGGGTTATTTTCATAGCCTTTTAGAATGAAGCCAACAGGCACCACCTCACAAAACAAACAGTCTGTGCTTGGTCACCACAAGCTGCGTCAGCCTGACCGTACCGGACCCGCTGGCTGGGAGGCCGGGGAGGCCAGAGGGGGAGGCCAGGTGCCTTGGCTTTGGGTGTGCATTGTGCCGGGGGTTATGATGGGATCTGGGGCTTTTAGGCAACCCTGGGGTTGGAGAAGGCTCCTTGGCGGGAGGAAATCAATAGTGATCCGTTGGGGGCATCTTAGAGAAAAGAATCGGGGGCCCGAGGGGGGAAGAGGCCTGGATTTCAGAGAAGGGGTGGTCTGGGCAGGACTGCAAAGGTGCCTCGGTGACCCGTGGGTGAGGGGAACAGCCCTGTGTGAAGACTTTAGAATTCAAGGAAAGGAGGGGGTACAGGCCAGCAGGGGAGGTGGAAGGTGGTGGGGGGGTTGTACACTGGAGAGGGTGACTGCAAGCACCCTTTTTAGTCCTTCAAAAGGAAACACATAAAAACCAGCACTCTACAAACACAAAATGAACCTTGTTCTGACCCAGCCAAGCCTGTGGATGACTACGTCCTGAGCAGCCTCTCCCTCTGCTGGTCTGTCTACCTCCTGCCAGATCAATCTCCTAGCCACGCTGCTCTAGACAGCTCTTGCTCTCACTCCGGAACCTTCAACTGCTCGCAGCTGCCACAGGAGCCCAAGCTCCCACATTCTCCGGCATCTAGCCAAGCTGTGGTCTGGAGGGTGCCCCTGGGCCAGCAGCGTGGGCATCAGCTGGAGACACATGTGGGCAGGCTGGTGGCCTTGCACTAGCCCTCCCGGCAGCTCAGAGGCAAGCTCAGGGCCAGCACCGTTCTGCCCCCAGCCACCTAGTCACCCGTCCCCCTGCAGTCCGTTTGCCTGCACCCCCTCTGCCCTTCCCTGGTATTGCCGAGGTAGGACCAGATTTGCGGCTCAAACCTGGCTCAGCCTTCCAAGGGCAGGTCAGTGGCCCAGCCTCAGGTAAGACTCTGCTGCAGTCTGCTTCCCGGCCTCCTCACATCTGTTGGCTCACCACCTGTCACAGCTTTCCCAATCCAGGCCTATGAGAGCACCCTCAGCAGGCAGCTCCTGGACGGCAGGACCTAATGGTATGATTGCACGGAGCGCTTCTAACACGTTACACGAATGTATGAAGACACAGGGCCGAGCACTCGAGAAACGGCAAAGGGCTCCCTTCCCCGGTGGTGGTCAGACAACATACTGCTGTGGACGGTGATGTCATGCTGGATTGAATCCATATAGTCCTATGGGATGCGAGCCACAGAGTTCCCGCCTTTATACATGAGAAGAATTAAGATAAAAATTCCCAAATGGCCTAAAGAGCTGAGACTGATACAGGACATCAAAGCTGCATTTGGAACAAACGCCAGGCTGAGAGGCAGCATTCCCACAGGATGAAAGAGGCGGGGCGCCCTAGCCCTGCCTGTAACCCTGCCGCATCGCCACCCATAGCTGCTTCCAAGAACATCGGTGCCAACCAATGTCAGGGCTGCGTGCAGACCCACCTGCTGCAGGATAGCTCCAAGGAGCCAGGAGCAGAGGGGCTCCCAGCACAACACAGGGGCGGTGCGGAGTTCACTGCAGCTTAGTGGCATCCAGAAAACAAAGCAGGCTGCAAGAAATGTGCTCGTAGCGAGCACAGCTGTTGTCACTAGACTTGAAAGCCGCTTTCTTGAAATCTCTAACTCGGCCCGAAGTCTGGCTAACCCTTTCAGCCTCCAGCGAAGAACCTCTACCCTTGGGTGTTAATCTGCTCCTGAACGCAAGCTTAGGGGCTGTAATTAGAGACACAAAAGGATTTAAGGCCGCCGGCAAAGAGGCAGAAAATCACATGAACCAACCCTATCGATAATCCGGACCCGGCAAAACTACCTGCAACACCGGATGATGGTTTGAGAGTACCATAAATGATGAGGTGGGCAGGCGTGCTTCATTGTAACCAAAACTATCTGTTCCCATACGAAGTTGGAAAAAAAAAAAAAAAGCCAGAGCAGTTGCAAGCTTTCCAAACTAATGGATAGCGTGGTATTTAAAAGAAATTTTCCCGAGGATATTTGAAATTATATGTACATTTTAGAAGCTGAGGCTATGGTAATTTTGCCTCCAAAGAGAGAGAGGAGGACTGTGTCCCAGCACTCTTCATGCCATTTCAGTGCACATTCGATAGGATCAGAGCGCAGCAGCCTTAACCCCAGGTCTGAGCAAGACGCCCCCTTTCCCAACACGCTGTGCGCATCAGGCAGACCCTGAGCACATCTCCCGAGGCTGATCTAGTAGGATCAGGAAAATGCCACAAGTGACCCGGTTTCTGGTGTTCACCTGTTCCGAGCCCATCTTAGGCCATGGTGTACCCTCTGTGCCTGCCCAGGACAACAGCCGTGGCTGTCTGTGAAAACACAGGCACAGGAGCCACTCCAGACCCGCCCGGCAGCCCTCCCAGGGAGGTGGCGTGGACACATAGGACAAAGGTGCAGATGACGACTGTCAGCGACACAGAAGAAAAGGTTACCGCATCCGCCCCGAACTTTCCAGTGAGTAGCACTTCCTTCCTCCGCCAAGCAAAGTCGGAACAACAGAGTAGCCCGGAGGGAAGGTCTAGGAAGGAGCTTTCGGCTCAGACTCTCTTCATGGCCTAACAGTTCACCTGACTCCCGGGCAGACACCCCCGCCCCCTCCCTGACCACCTGGGCATCGTGCAGGAGAACAGATGTGCACTTGGTGGGGATCACGGTTACAGGTCTCTGTTTCCAGCTGACCCCACACGGGGAGAAAGGAAGCGCTCTCTCTCTTGAGCCTGGGAAAGAAACTTCACCGGGAGAGATAAAGAGCCACTCGCACCTCCTGACTCACCTTCCCTTCCCGGCTCCTAAGCGATGACAAGACAGCACTGCCCATGGCCCAGGAAACCAGATGCCATGGCTTTGTCCAAGCGGCCCCCCTCAATCCCATCCTGCCTGCTCGCTCCCCTGATCACCACACACAACAAAACAAAACAAGCCTACGGGTAAGAGATACACTAGCAGGAAGGAGTTAGCATGTGAACCGCTGTTTCTACTCATGAAACTCTGGGTACGTAGTTTGCACGGAGGTACATTTCCCCAGAACCTCCGAGAACCACCATACCTGCACTGGCCACCCTCAGTCTTTGCCATAAATGTCAGCCCTTCTCTGGGCCTCTGAGGACGGGCTGGGAGTACAATCAAGTTAAATAAGAGTTGAGCAAGCTAATTCATCATTTGGCCATACTCTCCGGCGGGGCAACACAGGATATTTACGTGTTTGTGGTTCAGTCTATGAATAATTTACAGAGTGCCTTTTTTTTTTTTTTTTTTTTTTTGAGAGAGACAGAGAGAGAGAGAAAGAGAAAGGGGGCACAAGTGAGTGAGGGGCAGAGAGAAACAGAAGCAGGGCTCACCCGAAGCAGGGCTTGAGCTCACTCGATGTGGGACTCGAACTCACAAACTGTGAGATCATGACCTAGGCTGAAGTCAGATGCTTAACCCACTGAACCACCCAGGCGCCCCCAGAGTGCTTTTCTATAAACTGGTCGGGTTTTGTCTGTTTGTTCGTATTTTTAAGAGTACATGATCTACTTTGGAGCTGTACATAAAGTTCTAGAAAATGCTAATTGATCTGTGAGACAGAAGTCCGATAAGTGGTTGCCTGGGGATGGAGAAAGAGGAGAATGGCAGGCTTTAAACACAGATTTAAATTTCGGCAGAGAAGAATACACGTTACCAGTTCCAGAGAAATTGTTTTAAAAGTACCTACTGGTGCCTCTGTAATAAGGACAATGTAAAACTCAGTTTGAAGTTTTAGTGGTCCTTCCTCTGAGCATCTTCAGGATTTTATAGCAGTGAGTTGCCATGTGCTGGGTGACAGCAACAGACCCTAATACTAACTAATTAACCAGCTTACAGAATTTCATTCATGTTTCTGAACAAAGCACCATTTCAGACTTTTTATTTATTTATTTATTTTTTTTGAGAGAGATAGAGAGAGCAAGCGGGGGAGAGGGGCAAAGAGACTGACAGAATCTCAGCACAGAGCCAGACGTGGCTCCACCCCATGACCCTGGGATCATGACCTGAGTTGAAATCAAGAGTTGGATTCTTAACTGAGCCACCCAGGCACCCCTTAGACTTTTTTCTATTAGGCAAAAAATAATATCGACATATCGTATTAAAAATTAATACAAAGTTATTTAAAAAATTGTTGTAATACCTAAGTGTTATTAAAAGTATTTCAAATTGCACAATGGTATATGTCAAATATATATTTTTAAAAATGATCAAAATAAAGTATGTTTTCATAAAAACAGAAGTGAACAATCATTATCTTGTTATACGTATTGCTTAAAACATTAATTCCCATCTAAACCAGAAAATTATCCTGTGCACCCCTCATTTAAAGAAAACTGGACATACAGAATGCAAAAGTGGAGTTCTACACAGTGGCTCCCATCAATCCTTTGGGGCAAAAGTCTCTTCCTTCTCCCCAAGAGTCTTTTAGATAACTTGTCACTGGGGCGCCTGGGTGGCCAGTCAGTTAAGCATCCGACTTCAGCTCAGGTCGTGATCTCGCGGTCCGTGAGTTCGAGCCCCGCGTCAGGCTCTGTGCTGACAGCTCAGAGCCTGGAGCCTGTTTCAGATTCTGTGTCTCCCTCTCTCTGACCCTTCCCTGTTCATGTTCTGTCTCTCTCTGTCTCAAAAATAAATATTAAATTTAAAAATTAAAAAAAAATTTAGATAACTTGTCACCTCCGTCAGCTAGCAGGCACCCTGCATCTCCTCCCTGTCCCTCCACTGACCAGTTCTCTGTGGCATAGATGCTTTGCTTGGAATAGAATTCAGATCATTCTGATATCCTTAAAGATGTTCCTCTACTTAAAAAAAAAAAAAAAAAGCTTCTAAAGATATGGGAAGACGCCCAAATTCATTCATAATGAAAAGTGCCCATTTAAATTGTTTTGAATTTTTAAAAATGTTTATTTTACTTTTGAGATAGAGTGTGCATAAGAGAGAGAAGGGGAGGGGCGGAGAGAGGGAGAGAGAATCCCAAGCAGGCTCCACGCTAACAGCGCAGATGCGAGGCTCAACCTCACAAACCGTGAGATCATGACCTGAGCCGAAATCGAGTCAGATGTTTAACTGACTGAGCCATCAGGTGCCCTAAAAATGCGCATTTAACCAATGAAGCCATTTTCCACCCATCACATTTGAAAAGAGTACAGAACTAAACTGAAAATAACCTCTGCTAGAGTGGACCTGAGCCTGAAAAGTGGTCCGAGAAATTTGGAGGTGGCTATCACAGTTCGTGCTCCCCAAACTTCTGATTCAAGAACCCCAGGTTGGAAATGGACTGCAACGACCTGTACGTACAGGTACACGGACTCGGGTACAGTTACAGGCTTTCACCAGAAGCACCAGAAATATCCGTCTACAGAGGTTCTGTAGAACAGCGGAGGATCCAGACTGTGGAGCAGCGTGGGGTCGTTAAGAGAAATCGCGATCAGACCTCAGCGCAGTCAACCCAGAACGATTTCTGCGGATACAGACGTTAGGTGCACAAGAACGTGTATGATACAAAGAAGCCCAAGATCAGCAGTGAGTGCCAATGCTGCTCTCCGGAGACGCACAACAGAGGTGCAAGGCCCCTGGGCCACCCAATGCCCTTCTGAGCCCGGGGAGTCGACTGCACCCTGGTGTTACTTTAAGAACTGAATAAATGCAGAATACATGTTAGCTTTAGAATATATCGTAGCCAGCACTCCAACACCCGCCTTCTTAGGGTCCTTCTTCTTGTCCCGATCACAGAGCAATAAACAGACCTTCTCTGGGGCACTGCCTAGAACAGAACAGGGTGCACAGCTGACGGTTTCCTGGGGACCAACCCTCCTGCTGACTCCTACGAGCACAGGCACACTGAACCCCCAAAGCTTTTCCTCTTTAAAAATGCAACGAGCTGGGGTGCCTGGGGGGCTCAGCTGGTTAAAGTGTCCGACTCTCGGTTTCAGGCTTAGATCATGAGGTCATGGTCTCACGAGTTCAAGCCCTGTGCTGGGCTCTGTGCTGTCAGCGTGGAGCCTGCTTGGGATTCTCTCTCTCCCTCTCTCTCTGCCCTACCCCACTCACACTGTCTCTCTCAAAATAAACTTAATTTAAAAATTGTTTTAAGTTAAGAAAAAAAAATTTAATATAAAAAATTAAAATAAAAATACAGTGAGTTTTTTTAATGCTAGTTTTTATTGTTATAAACATAACTTGTGAGTATAATAATATAATTTATAAAGTTCTATAAAAGTAATAAGTAATACGTTACTTAAATGTACATTTAAAAATGTTTAAGATGGTAAATTTTTTTTTATTGCTCACCATGATAAATATACTTTTATTTATTTTTTTATTTTTTATTTTTTTTAATTTTTATCCAAATTAGTTAGCATATAGTCAACAACAACTTCAGGAGTAGATTCCTTAGTGCCCCTTCCCCATGTAGCCCATCCCCCCTCCCACACCCCCTCCAGTTACCCTTAGTTTGTTCTCCATATTTAGCAGTCTCTTCTGTTTTGTCCCCCTGCCTGTTTTTAGATTCTTTTTGTTTCCCTTCCCTTACGTTCATCTGTTTTGTCTCTTAAAGTCCTCATGTGAGTGAAGTCATAGGATATTTGTCTTTCTGTGACTGGCTCATTTCACTTAGCATAATACCCTCCAGTTCCATCCACGTAGTTGCAAATGGCAAGACCTCATTCTTTTTGATTGCCAAGTAATACCCCATTGTATATATGTACCACATCTTCTTTATCCATTCATCCATCGATGGACATTTGGGCTCTTTCCATACTTTGGCTATTGTCGATAGTGCTGCTATAAACATAGGGGTGCACGTGTCCCTTTGAAACAGCACACCTGTATCCCGTGGACACATGCCTAGTAGTGCAATTGCTGGGTCATAGGGTAGTTCTATTTCTAGTTTTTTGAGGAACCTCCATACTGTTTTCCAGAGTGGCTGCACCAGCCTGCATTCCCAAGATGGTAAATTTTCTGTTATATGTATTGTACCACAATATCTTTAAAAATTAAAACTAAGAACAGGGGGCATCTGGGTGGCTCTGTGGGTTAAATGTCTGACTCTTTTTAAAAAAAATTTTTTTTCATGTTTATTTATTTTTGAGAGAGAGAGAGAGAGAGAGAGAGCGCGCACAAGCAGGGGAGGGGCAGAGAGAGAGGGAGACAGAATCCAAAGCAGGCTCCAGGCTCTGAGCTGTCAGCATAGAGCCTGACACGGGGCTCAAACCCACAAGCCGTGAGATCATGACTTGAGCGAAATTCGGATGCTTAACCAACTGAACCACCCAGGTGTCCCCTCTTTTTTTTTAATGTTTATTTTTAAAAGAGAGAGACAGAGACAGAGTGACAGAGAGATACAGACAGAGACAGTATGAGTGGGAGAGGGGCAGAGAGAGAGGGAGACACAGAACCTGAGGCAGGCTCTAGGCTCCAGGCTGTCAGCACAGAACCTACGTGGGGCTCAAACTCACAAACCATGAGATCATGACCTGAGCGAAGGCAGACACTTCCGATTGAGCCACCCAGGAACCCCCTTAATCATCTGACCTTTGATCTCAATTCAGGTCTTGGGCTCATGCCCTATGCTGGGCTGCATGCTGGCGTGAAGCATACCTAACAAACCAACCGACCAACCTTGTAAGAATGGGACATACACAGTTCTCTGACTGCTCTTATGTGTTCCACTCACCTGGACTTTGTGGGGCGCCTTCCCATGTCAGGAAACGCTGACATCATTTGTAACAGCAGCACTTTACAGTTTGGGTGGTCTCTAATTCATTTCAGTAATTTCCCTTTGCTGAGTATCTAGGATCCCAGAAACGAAAACTGTGGGTCCAAGACCTGCCTTTTGAAACATGTCGCCAAACTACTCACCGGAAAGTCTGTCTAACCTGTAGTCCAATCGGCATTGTATCAAATACATGCTGGTTCCCCACAATCTCACCGATGTGTCTTGCTAACTGTTAGATCTCTGCCAACAAGACAGCCAGAGCCTACCATCTCAGGGGGCACCTCCGGGGGCGGGGGAGGGGGGCTGGCTCAGTTTGTCAGGCGTCTGACTCTTGGTTTTGGCTCAGGTCATGATCTCACAGTCTGTGAATTCAAGCCCCGTGTCAGGCTCTGCGTTGGCACAGCGGAGCCTGCTTGGGATTCTCTCTCCCTCCCTCTCTCTGCCCCTCCTCCCTCCTTCCCAAAACAAATAATAAATAAACATTAAAAAATACTACTGTCTCATTTTCAAGTAAACCCGCAGATTCCTATGAGAGACTACAGAGGCAACCTCAATCAGCTGGGGAGCTGGTAAGGACTCCCCGAGGCAGTTGATAACACCCAGCTCACCTCTGTGGAGCACGCTTCCCTTCGCATCATCATTACTGCACTAAGCGCCACTAAATCCTAGAACACGTATCCTGCCTTAGAAAGGTCGTTAACGTGACCACAAAGGAATAATTATACAATATGACAGTGTCTCTCCTATCTCATCCTCTCCAAAGGGCTCCCAAACTGCCTATCTAAGAGTTTATTTTTCTGATTTACAGAGAGGGTAGTCTGTACCACTTGGAAATGAAGTTGTTAATTCAGTGTGGCAATGAAATAGAGTTTTTTCTTCCTTGTTTCTGAGCCTCCTCCTTGGATATGGTTTCAGTCACAAAAAAAAAAAATTGAGGGGTGCCTGGGTGGCTTAGTCGGTTGAGCATCCGACTTCAGCTCAGGTCATGATCTTGCAGTCTGTGGGTTCGAGCCCCGCGTCGCGCTCTGTGCTGACGGCTCGGGACCTGGAGCCTGCTTCGGATTCTGTGTCTCCCTCTCTCTCTCTGCCCCTTCCCCGCTCATGCTCTGTCTCTCTCTCTGTCAAAAATAAATAAACATTAAAAAAAATAAAAAATAAAAAGTGAATTCCTTTGGGAATAGGCTTTCAAGTCTACTTGTACTAAAAATGGAAGTAAATGCTTCAGTCCATTTATTTTTTAACACACGTTTAAAAAATGTTTATTTGCTTATTTCTGAGAGAGAGAGACAGAGAGAGAGCGAGCAAGGGAGAGAGAGAGAGAGAGAGAGAGGGCGACACAGAATCCGAAGCAGGCTCCAGGCTCCGAGCTGTCAGCACAGAGCACCGACACGGGGCTGGAACCCACAAACCCATGAGATCATGACCTGAGCCGAAGTCGGATGCTTAACTGAGCCACTCAGGCTCCTGAGTCCATTTATTTTTTAAAATTTACAGTTAAACTTGAAAGAATACACTAATTCCACTTAAAAAAAAAAAAAAGAGGAGGGGCATGCAAACACTTTAGTGTCAATTAGCCAACTACAAAATGCAAGGTAGAGAATTACTTCTATTTGAAGACAAGAAATCACAAGTACCTTTATGGGGGTTCAGGGTCGCTCCTGTGCATAAAAACATCACGCCCCTCATTCCACTTTTCTAACCACTTCAAGTCCTCCAAAGTTCTGCAATCTGATTTGCAGGAACAGGCAGCGCGCTCCCCCCAGACCTCAGCACTGCGCTAGAAACTCCCGGTAGCTGACCAGTGTACAGGCAGCTCTGCACCATTTTCACTCAAAGGCGAAAACGCAGTAGCCTGCCACCTTGTGGAAACAAGAGGTAACAACACTTCATCTGAAGCGTCAGTGCAGCTCTCTAACAGAAGAACCTACATATGCCTGAAGAAAAGAGAAAAGCATTCTAACAGGCACATGAAAAGATGCTCAACCTCACTCATCATCAGGGAAATACAAATCAAAACCGCAATGAGATACCACCTCACACCGGTCAGAGTGGCTAAAATTAACCACTCAGGAAACAACAGATGCTGGCAAGGATGTGGAGGAATGGGGAACCCTCCTGCACCGTGGGTGGGAATGCAAACTGGTGCAGCCACTCTGGAGAACAGTATGGAGGTTCCTCAAAAAATTGAAAATAGAACTACCCTCTGACCCAGCAACTGCACTACTAGGTATTTATCCAAAGGATACAAAAATGCTGATTTGAAGGGGCATATGCACCCCAGTATTTACAGCAGTAATATCAACAATAGCCAAAGTATGGAAAGAGCCTAAACGTCCATCAACTGACAAATGGATAAAGGAGATGTGGTTTATTTTGCATTGTGGGTGGGAATTCCAGCTGGTGCAGCCACTCTGGAAAACATTATGGAGGTTCCTCAAAAAACTAAAAATAGAACTAGCCTACATCCCAGCATTGCACTACTAGGCAATTATCCATAGGATACAGGGGTGCTGTTTCAAAGGGACGCATGCACCCCAATGTTTAGAGCAGCACTATCAACAATAGCCGAAGTGTGGAAAGAGTCCAAATGTCCATCGATGGATGAATGGATAAAAAAGATGTGGTGTATATATACAATGGAGTATTACTCGGCAATCAAAAAGAATGAAATCTCGCCATTTGCAACTACGTGGATGGAAATGGAGGGTATTATGCTAAGTGAAATTAGTCAGAGAAACACAAATATCCTATGACTTCACTCATATGAGGACTTTAAGGGACAAAACAGATGAACCTAAGGGAAAGGAAACAAAAATAATCTAAAAACAGGGAGGGGGACAAAACAGAAGAGACTCATAAATATGGAGGACAAACAGAGGGTTACTGGAGGGGTTGTGGGAGGGGTTGTGGGCTAAATGGGTAAGGGGCACTAAGGAATCTACTCCCGAAATCATTGTTGCACTATATACTAACTAATTTGGAAGTAAATTTAAAAAAATAAAAAAGAAAATAAAAAAGAATAATCTATCCAACAAGGCTGTAATTCAGAATAGAAGGAGAGATAACAAGTTTCCAGAAAAAAAGAATAGTTTAAGAATTTCATCACCTCTAAACCAGCCTTAGGAGAAAACTTAGAGCAAATTCTGTCAATAGAAATAAAAGGCTACAGTCAACAGTAATAAAATTATGAAAGGAAAAAAAAATCAACAGATAAATGGTAACGTAATAAAAGTAGATTAATCACATATACAACCACCGTGGAGTTTAAAGCACAAAAGCAGTAAATTCAATTGTATCTATAAAAACCATTCAAAGGTGGGAGCACCTGGGTGACTTAGTTAAGCATGTAACTCTTGATTTTCATTCAGATCATTATCCCAGGGTTGTAGGATTGAGCCCTGTGTTGGCTCCATACCAAGCATGGAGGTTGCTTGGAAAACTACATCTCCTTCTGCCCTCCCATGCTCACACATGCACTTGCTATCTCTCTCAAAAAAAAAAAAAAAAAAAATTAAAGGATTCACAGAATAAAAAGATATGTTATATACACATGTGTGTGTATATGTCTATAAGGAGTAAAAATTTAACGCTTTTAGAATGGGTTCAAACCTTAGCCACCATGAACTTAATATAGACTAATATTAGAGAAGACTTGTATACAAACATAATAATAAACACAAATCAAGAACCAGTAATAGATATGAAAAGAAAAAAGAGAAAGGAATCCAAGTATATCACTAAAGAAGGTCATAAAACCACAAGGGAAGAAGACCAAGAGAAGAAAGGAACAGAGAAGGACTACAAAAAACAATTCTAAAAATGGCAAAATATACATACCTATCAATAATTGCTTTGAATGTAAATGGGTTAAATGGTTCAATAAAAAGATACAGAGACTGAATGGATAAAAAACAAGACCAATCTATATGTTGTCTAAAGGAGGCTCACTTCAGACCTAAAGACACATGTAGATCTAAAATAGAGCGATGGAGGGGTGCCTGGGTGACTCAGTCAGTTAAGTGTCTGACTTCAGGTTCAGGTCATGCTCTCACAGTTTGTGAATTTGAGCCCCACATCAGGGTCTGTGCTGACAGCTCAGAGCCTGGAGTCTGCTTTGGATTCTTTCTCTGTTCCTCCCCTGCTTGCTCTCTCTCTCCCTCTCTCTCTCAAAAATAAACAAACATTAAAAAATAATAAAATGAAGTGATGAAAAAATACAATGCAAATGGAAGCAAAGAGAAATCTGGGGTAGCAATACTGTATCAGACAAAATGGACTTTAAAATAAAGGCTTTAAGAAAAGAGAGAGAAGATGGGAGCGGTGAAATATATATGGAACTATTTGCAGATGTAAAGGAAGAAATTAATATTCACACAATAAAAATAAAGGACTTTAGTAGCCCACTTTTCAACAGACAGATCCCAGATAGAAAACCAACAACGAAACAATGGCTTTGAATGATGTATTGAACCAGATGGACCTAATAGATATATACAGAGCATTCCATCCAAAAACAACAGAACACACATTCTTTTCAAGCGTACGAGGAACAGTATCCATAACACATCACATGCTAGGCCACAAAACATGTCTCAACAAATTCATTAAGTCTGAAATCATAAAACAATGGGCATAATTTATAACCACAATAGTATGAAATGAGAAATCAATGAAAAGAAATCAAAGGGAAAGATACAAGTCTTTGTGAGGGAGCTAAGATTCTCACAATCATTGCCAAGATGGCAATGGAATAGGAGGACGCAAAGCTTGTGTGTGAAATACAACTAGATAACTATCAAATCATTCTGAATACCCAAGAAATGAATGACAGAACAAACTCTATAACTAGAGGGAGAGAAGAGGCCATATCAAGGATGGTGGTATGGTGGTAACTGCAGAGAGTTGCTTTGGAGTAGAAACAGATAACAGGTGCTGTGGAGGGATGGGAGCCATGGTTGCAGAGAATGAGAGACAGACAGACAGAGAGAGAGAGAGAGAGAGAGAGAGAGAGAGAGAGAGAGAGAGAGAGAAAGAAAGAGAGAAAGAGGGAGAGAGAGAGAGAGAAAGAGGGAGAGAGAGAGAGAGACAGAGAGAGAGAGAGACAGAGAGAGAGAGAGAGAGAGAGAGAGAGAGGGAGACAGAGAGAGAGAGAGAGAGAGAGAGAGAGAAAGAGAGACAGGGAGAGGGAGAGGGAGAGGGAGAGGGAGAGGGAGAGGGAGAGGGAGAGGGAGAGGGAGAGGGAGAGGGAGAGGGAGAGGGAGAGGGAGAGAGAAGCAGATAGGGGACCATGCAAAGATATGCTGCCCCAAAGTCATTGTTTGGGAAAATGAGAGAGGCTGATTTTCATTAGTACTTGCAACCAGAGGGCCTTGAATACTGGAATATTAAAAGGTCAGAGGACTTTGGTGGGATAGAGCCCTGAGGGCACTGCCATGCTCCTGGAGAGAAGGCAAGCAAATAACCCCAGGGCAGACAGCATGATGTGAGGAACACTTGGGGCACAAAAGGGGTAGCTTTATTACTCTTCTGAGAGACATTCTGTTAGAGGGACAAAGAGAAAGGCAGGATCCATTTCCCTCCCTGGCTCTCAGCATGAATTGAGTCACCTGCTGACGGTAGACTGGCCTTGATGTTGGCTGTCTTAGCAGGCTTATATCAGGTCCCATGTCCCTGAACTCTGGCGTGACTTCCCTTCTGACCCAAAGCTACTTCAGTCCCAGTGTGGTGACATCCTGTCCCAATAAGACCAGTGTAAGCCCCTACCACAGCATGTCCCTAAAGCCTGGAGTTTAAAGAGTTAGGAGACTTGCCTGGGATAGAGCCTAATGTACACTGCCCTCTTCCTGGAGGGAAGGCATGCAATGACCCAGAGATGGATAACATGGAAACAGTGATCTGACAATACAGGGGAGAGATTATTCACTCTTCTCAGTGTGCTTCCCTGCAAACATCAGCCATGGAGGGACAAAGGAACTAGATGGTGCCATTGTGCTCCCCTTCTCTCAGCATAAACACATAGCCACCTGCAGTAAGAATCAGAGCATGTAGAATGGATGTATGAACCTGCTTCAGGTTCAACAACCCTGAACTCTGGTGGGACTACCCTTCTCGATGAAGCTTGCCTCAGTCCCAGTGCAGCAGGCCTCTTACTCAGAAGATCAGCAGAAATCCCTCCACACACCATGTCTCCCAACCAGAGAGTCTTCAGGAACTCAGTTCTTGTAGAAATAGTGACAGGTCTCATCACAAGCATACCAGAGCACACCTAGTTAAAACTCTCACATCCTGGCCATGTACCAAACACTTCCTACAGAAAGCAGGGAGAGCCTCAGAAGACAAATGGCCTGAAGACAGAGCAGCCAAAACACAGAAGTGGAGTGCACTCAGCTCATACCAGAACATTCCCTGAAGTGCAAGGCCCTGGACACTACATGACCTTTTATTCTTCATAAGGCCATTACTCTCAGGAGCAGGAAATAAAACATGATTTTCTAACACAAATAATAAGACAGAGACCTAAACAAAATGCCAAGATGAAGGATTAATTACACAAGAAACAACTAGAGAGTGAAACAGATATATGTAACAGAGTTTAAGTGAAACAGATAGAAGTAACATTTCTGATGAAAATTTAAAGTCATATTCATAGATATACTCCCTGGGATTTAGGAAAGCATGGAACACATCAGGGAGACCCTTAAAATAGAGACAAAAGAGTCAAACAATTATTCAAAAATGAAAAATGCTATAACTGAGATTGGCCCTGATGCTGGCTTGATGCAACAAACATGAAGGTCGAAGAATCAAAGGAACCAATAAGTGATATATAAGATACAAAAATAAAATATTAAAGCTGATCAGAAGAGAGAAAGAGGAATTATAGAACATAAGAACAGACTTAGGGAAGTCAGTGGCGCAATCAAATGTAACAACACTCATATCATAGGAATCCCAGAAGAAGAATAGAGAGAAAAGGAGCAGAAAACTTATTTGAGGAAATAACAGCTGAAAACTTCCCTAATCTGGGGAAGGAAACAGACATCAATATCCAAGGAGCACAGAACTCCCATCAAAATCAACAAAAGCAGGTAAACACCAAGACATATTATATAATATTTGCAAAATATAGTGTTAAAATTTTTCTGAAAACAGTTAGGCAAAAGAAGTCTGTAATTTACAAAGGAAGACCCATAAGAAGAGTTATGACTTCTCAACAGAAACTTAGTAACCCCCAAGGAAGGGGCATGATATATCCATGTGATGGCCAGTAACAATCCACAGCAATCAATATTCTACCAGGAAGGATGTAATTCAGAACAAAACGACAGATAAAGAGTTTCTCAGACAAACAAAAACCAAGTGAATTTCTGACCACTAAATCAGGCCTGCAAGTTTAGTACCTCAATATTAAAGGGACTCTGAGTGGAAAGGAGAGACTAAACGTGACAAAGACGAGAAATAATCACAGAAATCTCCAGGAACAATAACAAAACAAGTAATAAAATGGCGGTAAATACATATGAATCAATAATTACTCTGAATGTAAATGGACTAAATGTTCCATTCAAAAGACATAGGCTGTTAGAATGGATTTAAAAACCAATATCAATCTATATGCTGCCTAAAAGAGACTCATTTTGTATCTAAAGACACCTGCAGATTGAAAACACCGAGATGGAAAAACATTTATCACACAAATGCACATCAAAAGAAATCTGGATTAGCAATACTTATATCAGACAAATTAGATTTTTAAAAATGTTTTTATGTTATTTTTGAAAGAGAAAGAGAGGCAGACTGTGAGTGGGGGAGGGGCAGAGGGAGGGGGAGACACAGAATCTGAAACAGGTTCTGTTGTGCCCAGAATTCGCGATCCCCAAAGACCACCAGGGAGCCGAGTCCGATGCAAAAGCAAAGAGCCTTTATTCGAGCTAGCTAGCGCTCAATCCCCTACCTGCACAGACACAGCGGTGAGATGCCAGAGAGAGCCAGCGAATTTCAAAAGCACAAAGGTTTTATAGGGGTCTAGGGGCAGTTGGTGAGGTAATGGCTGTGGCCTCAGCCGATTGGCTGGGGAAGGGTCGGAGTCCCGTTATACAGGTCGCCGGGCGTGTTTTGATCAGGAAGTTGAACGGGTGAGCGGGAGGTTACTCAAGGGGTGGAGGCGTGGTCTGAGGTTTCTGTGATTTTCCCGGAAAGGGGCCATGTCGGGGACATAGTCACTCAAGGTGGAGGACACAGAACGAGATGGAGTCGGCTGGCATAGGTCCGCTCTTTCATTCCCCCCTTGTCATGTAGCTTGCAGACCCAATCATGGGACTGGCTGCATTTCTATTTTGTCCTCTTCTGTTGTTGCGTCCACACGACTCCTGAAACAGAATGCTACGGGCACCAGTGACAGTCACAACAAAGTTTATTACAATGACAGGCAAGGCCGACTGATCGGGACCAACATTCTTGATAAGAATGCGGCCCCGAACAGCCAGGGTACAAAGTTTTTACAGCCGATCACATCGTTTTATCATCACCTGGGAACAGAACAAAGAAACATTTTCCAGATGAGTTAGAAACAGTTGCCAGATGAGTTAGAAACAGTTGCCTAATGAAGTGTTTATTTTAGACTTTCTGCCTGTAAGTTGCAACCAGTGGATCTCCTTGACCCTGCCTCTGATGCTCTTTTCTTTGAACTTTTGTTTCCTTAATTGGTGAAGCCTAATTTACAAGAGTATGAGGGGTAGTTTACAAGAGCAAAGCAAGGCTGTTATCTCTTAACCTTCAGTGTCAACAGAAAGCTGTTATTTTTCGAGCTAAGTATTAGCCCTACACTACAATTTAACCCTTACACTGTTGTTAGGTGCTCACACTGAGCACGGAGGACCATTAGTTGCACGGCCCCCACGCGGTCCCTGACAAACCGGACCAGTCTGTTGATGATACAGGGTCCAAGGATTACTAGTAGGAGCAGGATGGGGAGGGGTCCGGCAAGGGCCGAGATGAGGGTAGTTAACCAGGGAGACCAGTTGAACAAAGACTCGTACCAGGACTGAGATTGTTCTCTCTCTAAATTTTGTTTCTGCAGCCCTTCCCTTATGAGGGCCATAGATTCTTTTACGACCCCCGAGTGATCAACATAGAAGCAACATTCTTCCCCTAGGGCTGCACATAGTACTCCTTGCTACAGGAATAATAAGTTTACTCCTCTTCTGTTTTGGAGTGCTACTTCTGATAAGGAAGTAAGGGATTCCTGTAAATGAGAAATTGATTTTTCAATCTTTCTATGTCTAAGTCAATGGCTGCCCTTAGGGTTCCGTAGTTTTTGTCCCGGATGACGAGTGAGGATATTCCGGTCCCCGCTCCCACTAATCCCAATCCCAAGAACACAGCCAGAGTTAGGGTTGTAATAGTCTCTCTTTACTTTGGGGGTTAGCAGAGCCTAGCCTGTTAAGCATTTCTCCCCCTGAATGGTACACTAACTTGGGGATCAACTGCACGACTATGCAGAAGCTTTCCTTCAAGGAGTTAAGGACCTGGGAGTGGACGCAGGGAGTGAGGCCGCTGGAACATGCCCACCATGCATTTTTAGGGGGAAGTAGATACACTGTCTCCCTGGGGACTGTTAGGGTTTCACTACAGAGATGTGACTGCCTGGGGGGCACGTGGCCTGTACAAGTGCCTTGCCCTGTTACCGCCTGGAGGGTTAATCTTGCAGTAGCCTGCTGCCATCTGCAGGAGCTAGAGTTGGAGGCTGTTGTATAATTGCCCCATAATATGGGGGCCGGACATCTAGATAGAGCCAACAGGACTTGGTCAGGTCAACACTAAACAGTGTTTAGTACCTGGTATGCTCCCACAACCATGCTCCACAGGAGGTCTGCATCAGATAGTAAGTTGTGACCCGGGGCAGGGGATGCGGGTGACACTCTGGTAGGGACAGGGGATGTGGAGGGCCGTGTGGCTGGGGCCTGGGTGCTTCTGGGCGTGGCCGTCTGGGCGGAAGCAGGTCGGGGAACTAGCACTTGGTTGGGTCCTACCCTTGTGGGGGACTGCTGGGTAAGGGGAGTTGCTTGCATTCAGAGGGTAAATAACACTCCCTTGTCCTTGGCTCCCAGCCTAACCCGGTCGTATATCCTGAGTCCCCAGGTCTTTCCACTCTCCCATCCTGTTGTTTCTTTACCTTGGCTTGTAAAGGATATAACTATGGGATTACCGAGCCCCCAGACATATGGTGGTCAGGGGCCACTGGGCCGCTTTACCACCATGAGATCTCCGGTGCGTGGTGGGGTCCACCAGATGTACCCCATCGAGACACATGACCAGGAGGTGCAAAAGTAGTTAGCCACGTTCCCGCATGTGCTCGAGCGAGAGTGGCCAGGGCAGACATAGAAATAAAGGTTCTGCGCATGGAATCTGGGGGCATATGGTGACAAGGGGGACAGAGTTTGGAGGTCTACGCAAAGTTCTGGGAACCAAGTGTCCCTGGGGTGGCTCTGGGATGTCTGATTAAGTATTGTCCCCGAGCTGGTGTCTATGATCTGCCAGGTGATGTTTTGGGGGGCGTGGGGACTCCCGGCAGCATGAGCAATGACAAGCAGAGTTAACAGAGTTACCAATATTAGGTGGGTCAAATGCGCTGTAGCTTGAGCTTGAGCAGGTTGTGTTGGTCCCGACTGATGGCCCATCGCGTGACGAAGTCCTTCCGGATCGAGGAGGGATCCGCTGGCCAAACGTGGGTGTGATGGGCCCAGGTCACGATGCTGCCTACTTTGAGAGTGGTGGGGGTTGTCAGCACCACGATGTAGGGTCCCTTCCAGCGCGGCTCGAGGGTCTCTCGGTGGTGCCTCTTGACGTAGACCCAGTCTCCCGGCCTGTACTGATGAGGTGTTGGGGCCGGGCCAGCCTCGTAGATGGCACGGAGGCACGGCCAAATGTCCTTGTGTGCCCTCTGGAGCCCTCTCAAGGAAATAAAAGGTTCTTGATCTTCAAACTCAGCAAGAAGTTCAGCTCGAAGGTTGGGAATAATAGCGGGTGGCCTGCCAAACATCATCTCGTAGGGAGAAAAAACCCAAGGTGTAAGGAGTGTCCCTAACCCGGTAAAGGGCTTACGGTAGGAGAGTCATCCAGTCCCCGCCAGTCTCCATGGTTAATTTGGTAAGGGTCTCTTTTAGGGTTCTATTCACTCTTTCTACCTGTCCTGAGCTCTGGGGCCTATAAGCACAATGCAATTTCCACTTTGCCCCCACAGCCTTGGCTACTGCCTGCGTTACCTGCGAGGTAAAAGCTGGTCCATTGTCTGATCCTATCACGGCAGGAAAACCATACCTGGGTAAGATGTCTTCTAGTAGCTTCTTAGCCACCATCTGAGCCGTTTCATGCTTGGTTGGGTATGCCTCCACCCAGCCAGAGAAGCTCTCTGTAAATACTAAAAGATATTTATAACCATACTTTCCTGGTTTGACTTCAGTGAAGTCGACTTCCCATTGGGCTCCCGGTCTGGTGCCTCTGAGCCTGGTTCCTTTTTTATTTGATGTGGCTCTCGCATTGGTGAGTTGGCAGGTCTTGCAGGCAGATACAACTTGCTCTATTTTGGTGTCCTGTTGGTGAATCTTGATTCTGGCATGTCGGATTAAGTCTTTTAATTTTTGGACCCCCCTATGAGTAGACCGATGCATGTGCTCTAATACTGAGACTCCGAGCCAGTCTGGCAGCACGAGCTCCTTGTTAGGTGTATACCACCATCCCTTTATCTCCTGGGCCATGGGGAGTTTCTTGATCTGCTGTAACTCCTCCTGGGAGTATTTGGGCTGGTCTGGTAAAACTGGGTCTCCTGGGTCCGGTAGTTGTATGGTCATGGTGGGGACTGAAGTAAGGGCTACTGCCTTGCCTGCCTGGTCAGCCTTTTGATAACCTCTAGCTAGCGGGTTATCAGCTTTCTGGTGCCCTTGGCAGTGGATAATGGCTAGCTTGGCAGGAAGCCATAAGGCCGTAAGCAGGTTAAGTATCTCCTGCTTATTTTTTATAGTCCGTCCTTCTGCCGTCAGTAACCCCCTCTCCTGATAAGTTGTCCCATGAATATGAGCTGTGGCAAACGCATAACGGCTGTCTGTGTAGATGTTAAGCCATTTTCCAGCTCCCAGCATCAGCGCCTTGGTGAGGGCTATGAGCTCCGCTCGCTGGGCTGACGTTCCGGAGGGTAGAGCCTCCGCCCATACGGTGTCCGTTTCGGTGACCACCGCTGCACCCGCATACCTGTGTCCGTCCCGCATAAAGCTGCTGCCATCAGTGAACCAAGTAGCCTCGGCATCGGGGAGGGGCCGGTCGGTCAGGTCCGTCCGGAATCCATGTACTTGTTCCAGGGTTCCCGCACAGTCATGTAGTGGAGCACCTAGGTCAGGGTCGGGCAGCAGGGTTGCAGGATTGAGGGCTGCACTGGGGTGGAACCGCACTCGTGGAGGGCTGAGTAGGAGGCTCTGATAATGAGTCATAGGTGTATTGCTCATCCATCTATCCGGAGGCTGTTTCAGGACCCCTTCAATGGCGTGTGGGGTCGTGATCCAGATCTCCTGTCCTAGGGTCAGTTTGTCTGCGTCCTTGACTAGGAGTGCTGTCGCCGCAATAATTCTTAGGCATGGCGGCCAGGCGGCAGCCACTGGGTCTAGCTTCTTGGACAGGTAAGCCACCGGGCGGTTCCAGGGGCCTAAGGCTTGAGTTAGAACCCCTTTTGCTATTCCCTTGTGTTCATCTACAAAGACATGGAAGGGCCTCGTAATGTCTGGTAGGCCCAGGGCTGGGGCACTTAGGAGGGCCTTTTTTAACTGATTAAAGGCAGTTTCTTCTTTTTCAGCCCACTTAAATGTTTTCCCCTCTTTGGTAGCTTCATATAGGGGCCTGGCGATCTCAGCAAAACCCGGAACCCAGAGGCGACAGTAGCCGGCCGATCCTAGGAATTCCCTTATTTCTCTTCAGGAGGTGGGAGTAGGGATCTTCAGGACAGTTTCTTTTCTGGCATCTGATAACCGCCACTGTCCGCCTTCCAGGATGTATCCCAGGTAACTTACCCTCTCCCTGCATATCTGAGCCTTCTTCACAGATGCCCGGTACCCCAAGGCCCCCAGGGTAGCCAGCAGGTCCTGGGTCCCTCACTCACAGTCCTTGGCCGTGTCGGCAGCAATCAGGATGTCATCTACATACTGTAGAAGGGCGAGGCCAGGGCGCTCCCTTCTGTACTCACCCAGGTCCTTGTGTAGTGCCTCATCGAAGATGGTGGGTGAATTTTTGAATCCCAGAGGTAGCCGTGTCCAGGTGAGTTGCCCGCTGTCGCCCTCCTCCGGATCACGCCACTCGAAGGCGAACAAGGGTTGGCTCTGCGGTGCCAGCGGCAGACTGAAGAAGGCGTCCTTTAAATCTAGTACAGTATACCAGACCCTGGAGGGCGCCAAGGAGCTCAAGAGAGTATATGGGTTGGGAACAGTTGGGTCTATGTCCGTGACCCTCTTATTTACTTCCCAGAGGTCTTTAACTGGTCGGTAGTCATTTGTGTGAGGCTTTTTGACTGGCAGTAGGGGGGTGTTCTAGGCAGACTGGCAAGGAACTAGTACCCCTAAGCTTCGTAGTCTCCGGATGTGTGGTTGGATCCCCTTCCAGGCCTCCTGACACATGGGGTATTGTTTGATCCTTACCGGACCTTCTCCTGGCTTGAGCTCTACCAGGACCGCAGTCCTGTGAGCGGCTAGTCCTATCAACCCCCCCCCCCCCCCCCACCGTCTCAGCCCAAACCGAGGAGAATCCTTGTAGCCATCTGTCTATATTATCCTCTCTCGGGAGCGCCTCCTGGTGGAGGTGGTATTCATCCTCCAGTTTCATGGTCAGGACCTGGATGGGGTGGCCCTTGCCATTGAGGACCTGAGCTCCCCCCCTCCCCTTGTCTGAAAGTTATCTGAGCTCCAATCTTGGTCAGTAAGTCCCGTCCTAACAGCGGGTAGGGGCATTCCGGTATTACCATAAAGGAGTGGGATACCCGGCCCATCCCCAAATCTACCATTCTTCAGGTACTCCATGAATACTGGCTCATACCAGTTGCCCCTTGTACCCAGGACTTCTTGCTGGCTAGCTTTCCTTGTGGGGTACGGAGGTCCGAATGTTGTGCTCCAGTGTCAACGAGGAAGTCAACAGGGGTCCCCTCCACTTTAAGAGTTACCCTGGGTAGCAGAACAGAGTCTCTGGAGCCAAGCGCAGACTAGAGGCCCACTGAAGAGGGGCCCCTCCCGAAGTGGATCTCTGAAGGAAAAGCGAGCTGAGCCTGCCCCTCCCGCCCCTGTGCACCTTTGCCGATCCACCCCAGCTAATACGTCAGATCCTCAGCACCACAAGCCTGGCAGTGTGCAAGTAGCCCAGACGGGCCACACCACCCCACAGTGCATCCCGCCCCTAGGAGAGGGGAAGAGAAGGTACACACCAGTCTGACTGTGGCCCCAAAGGTGGGCTGGGAGTAGACATCAGGTCTCACTGCGGCCCCATCCACCAACGCGAGTTATTCAAGACAGCACAGGGGAAGTGCCCTGCAGTTCCGCACCACTCCAGGGACGATCCAAAATGACGAAACGGAAGAATTCCCCTCAGAAAAACATCCAGGAAATAACAACAGCTAACAAACTGATCAAAAATGACTTAAACAATATAACAGAAAGTGAATTTAGAATAATACTCATAAAATTAATCGCTGGGCTTGAAAACAGTATGAAGGACAGCAGAGAATCTCTTGCTACAGAGATCAAGGGACTAAGGAACAGCCAGGAGGAGCTAAAAAATGCTATCAATGAGTTGCAAAATAAAATGGAAACAACTATAGCTCGGATTGAAGAGGCAGAGGAGAGAATAGGTGAACTAGAAGATAAAATTATGGAAAAAGAAGAATCTGAGAAAAAGAGATAAAAAAATCCAGGAGTACGAGGGGAAAATTAGAGAACTAAGTGATGCACTAAACAGAAATAATATACGC
Organism: Panthera leo; assembly: GCF_018350215.1. Classification (NCBI taxonomy): domain Eukaryota; kingdom Metazoa; phylum Chordata; class Mammalia; order Carnivora; family Felidae; genus Panthera; species Panthera leo. The sequence goes on from NW_024962240.1 coordinate 114,479, forward strand.
ATAATTGGTATTCCAGAGGAGGAAGAGAGAGGGAAAGGTGCTGAAGGGGTACTTGAAGAAATAATAGCTGAGAACTTCCCAGATCTGGGGAAGGAAAAAGGCATTGAAATCCAAGAGGCACAGAGAACTCCCTTCAGACGTAATTTGAATCGATCTTCTGCACGACATATCATAGTGAAACTGGCAAAATACAAGGATAAAGAGAAAATTCTGAAAGAAGCTAGAGATAAACGTGCTCAAACATATAAAGGGAGACCTGTAAGACTCATGACCGATCTCTCTACTGAAACTTGACAGGCCAGAAAGGAATGGCCAAAATGGCATCACATTTTCTTCAATGTGATGAACAGAAAAAAAATACGCAGCCGAGAATCCTTTATCCAGCAAGTCTGTCATTTAGAATAGAAGGAGAGAGAAAGGCTTTCCCAAACAAACAAAAACTGAAGGAATTTGTCACCACTAAACCAAGCCTACAAGAGATCCTAAGGGGGATCCTGTGAGACAAAGTACCGGAGACATCGCTACAAGCATGAAACCTACAGACATCACAATGACTCTAAACCCATATCTTTCAATAACAACACTGAATGTAAATGGACTAAATGCACAAACCAAAAGACATAGGGTATCAGAATGGATAAAAAAAACAAGACCCATCTATTTTCTGTCTACAAGAGACTCATTTTAGACCTGAGGACACCTTCAGATTGAGTGTGAGGGGATGGAGAACTATTTATCATGCTCCTGGAAGTCAAAAGAAAGCTGGAGTAGCCATACTTCTATCAGACAAACTAGACTTTAAATTAAAGGCTGTAACAAGAGATGAAGAAGGGCATTATATAATAATCACAGGGTCTGTCCATCAGGAAGAGCTAACAATTATAAATGTCTATGCGCCGAATACAGGAGCCCCCAAATACATAAAACAATTACTCACAAACATAAGCAACCTTATTGATAAGAATGTGGTAATTGCAGGGGACTTTAACACTCCACTTACAGAAATGGATAGATCATCTAGACACACGGTCAATAAAGAAACAAGGTCCCTGAATGATACATTGGATCAGATGGACTTGACAGATATATTTAGAACTCTGCATCCCAAAGCAACAGAATATACTTTTTTCTCGAGTGCACATGGAACATTCTCCAAGATAGATCACATACTGTGTCACAAACAGCCCTTCATAAGTATACAAGAATTGAATTTATACCATGCATACTTTCAGACCACAATGCTATGAAGCTTGAAATCAAACACAGGAAAAAGTCTGGAAAGCCTCCAAAAGCGTGGAGGTTAAAGAACACCCTACTAAAGAATGAATGGATCAACCAGGCAATTAGAGAAGAAATTAAAAAAAATATATGGAAACAAATGAAAATGAAAATGAAAATACAACAATCCAAACGCTTTGGGATGCAGCGAAGGCAGTCCTGAGAGGAAATACATTGCAATCCAGGACTATCTCAACAAACAAGAAAAATCCCAAATACAAAACCTAACAGCACACCTAAAGGAAATAGAAGCAGAACAGCAAAGACAGCCTAAATCCAGCATAAGAAGAGAAATAATAAAGATCAGAGCAGAAATAAACAATATAGAATCTAAAAAAACTGTAGAGCAGATCAACAAAACCAAGAGTTGGTTTTTAGAAAAAATAAACAAAATTGATAAACCTCTAGCCAGGCTTCTCAAAAAGAAAAGGGAGATGACCCAAATAGATAAGATCATGAATGAAAACGGAATTATTACAATCAATTATCAGGGAATACTATGAAAATTTATATGCCAACAAACTGGACAACCTGGAAGAAATGGACAAATTCCTAAACACACACATCCTTCCAAAACTCAATCAGGAGGAAATAGAAAGCTTGAACAGACCCATGACCAGTGAAGAAATTGAATCAGTCATCAAAAGTCTCCCAACAAATAAGAGTCCAGGACCAGGTGGCTTCCCTGGGGAGTTCTACCAGACGTTTAAAGCAGAGATAATACCTATCCTTCTCAAGCTATTCCAAGAAATAGAAAGGGAAGGAAAACTTCCAGACTCATTTTATGAAGCCAGTATTACTTTGATTCCTAAACCAGACAGAGACCCAGTAAAAAAAGAGAACTACAGGCCAATATCCCTGATGAATATGGATGCAAAAATTCTCAGTAAGATACTAGCAAATCGAATTCAACAGCATATAAAAAGAATTATTCACCATGACCAAGTGGGATTCATTCCTGGGCTGCAGGGCTGGTTCAATATTTGCAAATCAATCAATGTGATACATCACATTAATAAAAGAAAATATAAGATCCATATGATCCTGTCAATCGGTGCAGAAAAGTCCTTTAACACTATTCAGCACCTTTCTTAATAAAAACCCTCGAGAAAGTCGGGATAGAAGGAACATACTTAAAGATAATAAAAGCCATTTATGTAAAGCCCACAGCTAACATCATCCTCAATGGGGAAAAACGGAGAGCTTTTTCCCTGATATCAGGCACACGACAGGGATGCCCACTCTCACCGCTGTTGTTTAACATAGTGTTGGAAGTTCTAGCATCAGCAATCAGACAACAAAAGGAAATCAAAGGCATCAAAATTGCAAAGATGAAGTTAAGCTTTCACTTTTTGCAGATGACATGATATTATACATGGAAAATCCGATAGACTCCACCAGAAGTCTGCTAGAACTGACACATGAATTTAGCAAAGTTGCAGGATACAAAATCAACGTACAGAAATCAGTTGCATTCTTATACACTAATAATGAAGCAAGAGAAAGACAGAGGAAGAAATTGATCCCATTCACAATTTCACCAAGAAGCATAAAATACTTAGTAATAAATCTAACCAAAGATGTAAAAGATCTGTATGCTGAAAACTATAGAAAGCTTATGAATGAAATTGAAGAAGATACAAAGAAATGGAAAAACATTCCGTGCTCATGGATTGAAATAATAAATATTGTCAAAATGTCAATACTACCCAAAGCTATCTACACATTCAATGCAATCCCAATCAAAATTGCACCAGCATTCTTCTCGAAACTAGAACAAGCATTCCTAAAATTCATATGGAACCACAAAAGGCCCTGAATAGCCAAAGTAATTTTGAAGAAGAAGACCAAAGCAGGAGACATCACAACCCCAGACTTTAGCCTCTACTACAAAGTTGTAATCATCAAGACAGCATGGTATTGGCACAAAAACAGACACATAGACCAATGGAATAGAATAGAAACCCCAGAACTAGACCCACAAACGTATGGCCAACTCATCTTTGACAAAGCAGGAAAGAACATCCAATGGAAAAAAGACAGTCTCTTTAACAAATGGTGCTGGGAAAACTGGAAAGCAACATGCAGAAGATTGAAAGTAGACCACTTTCTCACACCATTCACAAAAATAAACTCAAAATGGATAAAGGACCTGAATGTGAGACAGGAAACCATCAAAACCCTAGAGGAGAAAGCAGGAAACGACCTCTCTGACCCCAGCCGTAGCAATTTCTTACTTGACACATCCCCAAAGGCAAGGGAATTAAAAGCAAAAATGAACTACTGGGACATTATGAAGATAAAAAGCTTCTGCACAGCAAAGGAAACAACCAACAAAACTAAAAGGCAACCAACTTAATGGGAAAAGATATTTGCAAATGACATATCGGACAAAGGGCTAGTATCCAAACTCTATAAAGAGTTCACCAAACTCCACACCCGAAAAACAAATAACCCAGTGAAGAAATGGGCAGAAAACATGAATAGACACTTCTCTAAAGAAGACATCCGGATGGCCAACAGGCACATGAAAAGATGCTCAATGTCGCTCCTCATCAGGGAAATACAAGTCAAAACCACACTCAGATATCACCTCAAGCCAGTGAGAGTGGCCAAAATGAACAAATCAGGAGACTATAGATGCTGGAGAGGATGAGGAGAAACGGGAATCCTCTTGCACTGTTGGTGGGAATGCAAACTCGTACAGCCACTCTGGAAAACAGTGTGGAGATTCCTCAAAAATTAAAAATAGACCTACCCTATGACCCACCAATAGCACTGCTAGAAATTTACCCAAGGTATACAGGGGTACTGATGCATAGGGGTACTTTTACCCCAATGTTTATAGCAGCACTCTCAACAATAGCTAAATTATGGAAAGAGTCTAAATGTCCATCAACGGATGAATGGATAAAGAAACTGTGGTTTATATACACAATGGAGTACTACGTGGCAATGAGAAAGAACGAAATATGGCCCTTCGTAGCAACATGGATGGAACTGGAGAGTGTTATGCTAAGTGAAATAAGCCATACAGAGAAAGACAGATACCATATGGTTTCACTCTTATGTGAATCCTGAGAAACTTAACAGAAACCCATGCGGGAGGGGAAGGAAAAAAAAGAGGTTAGAGTGGAAGAGAGCCAAAGCATAAGAGACTCCAAAAAACTGAGAACAAACTGAGGGTTGATGGGGGGTGGGATGGAGGGGAGGGTGGGTGATGGGTATTGAGGAGGGCACCTTTTGGGATGAGCACTGGGTGTTGTATGGAAACCAATGTGACAATAAACTTCATATATTGAAAAAAATAAAATAAAATAAAATGAAAAAAAAGAGTTACCCTGGGCTCAGGGAGAGGGTCTGAACGCCAACTCCCTAATCACTCAGTTCCTCTTGCTGTACGACTTTTACTTGATCAGTCTTGCTTCCCTTCCCGCTGGCCTTTTTCGGACAATCTCGGGCCCAATGCCCTATCTCCTTGCAGTATGCGTACTGATCTTTCTGCAGCCTCTGCTTCCCGCCCCACCCCCCTCCTTGGTGGTTCCTTTACCTTTTCTTGCATCGTCCACCAGCTGCCAGAGACGGTGGTCTTGTTCCTTGGGGGAGTTAGCAGTGGTAGCTAGTAGTATTCTGGCCAGGTCTCGAGTCTGCCTACTGCTGGCAGCCACCATGGCACGAGCTTGCTTATCTTCAGGAGGCTCTCAGTTATTATATACCTTTTCAGTTACCACCAGTAAGTCCTGCAGACTTTTTTCTCCTAGTCTATCTGTTTTCTGTAATTTTTTCCTGATGTCTATAGCCAATTGGTTTACAAAGACCATGATAACAACTTGCTTGCTTTCCGGAGCCTCTGGATCCATGGGGGTATAGGTACGGAATGCCTCCATGATCCGTTCTTAAAAGGCAGCCAGAGATTCATCTTTTTCCTGTTGTACATGTCCTACCTTGGCCAAATTGGTTGGCTTTCTAGCAGCCATTCGGAGACCCCCCATTAGAGTCTGGCGGTAGACCCGGAGCCTCTCCTTACCTTCTGCCATGTTGAAATCCCACTGGGGCCAAGTTAAGGGGAAGGAGGCATCTATCTGAGCCTGGTTGATGGTGGGATTCCCGTCTGCGCCCGGAATTAGTTTTCGGGCCTCATTGAGGATTCTTTCTCTTTCCTCAGTCGTGAACAAGACCTGCAAAATCTGCTGGCAATCGTCCCACGTGGGCTGATGAGTAAAAAGAACAGAGTCTAATAAATCAATAAGCCCTGCCGGTTTCTCGGAAAACTTAGGATTCTGAACTTTCCAATTGTAGAGGTCACTAGCGGTGAAAGGCCAATAGTGATGGGGCTGATTCCCCTCCGCGTCTGGGGGTCCGGTGGCTCGCAGGGGCAGAATAGTGGAGTCGGCGGCGGAGGCGGATTGCTCCCTCTGAGCCCTTTGTCTGGTAAAGGGCGGGCTTCCCACTGGAGCGGTTCTGCCTCCCGCTCTTGGAACAGCATCTGCCCCCCCCAGAGGGAGAGGATGTTGTTCTTCCGGCATCCTAAGGGGGTTATATGGGGGAGGAAAATTAATTCTTCTGAATTAATTAAACTTAATTCTTCTGAAGGGTGGGTAAGACTTTTCTTGTTTTCCTTCTTCTCTGTCCCCTGCAAACAAGAATGGGTTTTGGATCCAGAGGGCGTGGGGCTAGGAAGGGCTTAAGCCAAGAGGGTGGGTCTTCTATAAGGTCCTGCCAAGTGATAATGTAAGGGAGCTAATCAGGATGGCCCGTCTTAGGCCGAAAGATGATACCCCTGACTCGGTGGATGGTAGGGAGGTCGAAGGTCCCCTCTGGCGGCCATCCAACATTGAAAGCTGGCCACTCGCTAGAACAAAAAACCTGCCACTGACCCTTTTCCCTTTTGGACTTCCACACTGAGGTTGTTAGCTCTTCCCCTCACATCCTTAAAGTGATCAATCATAATACTTAGAGGAGTAGTCTGAGTCTGTCCCATAACGTCTGTCCAGTAAGTCCACAGAACAAATCTTGATTTTAAAATAGGCAGTGGACCTAAATAGACATTTTTCATGGAAACAAAAAAGATATATAAATGCCTACAGGTACATAAAAAGGAAATCAACATCACTGATCATCTCGGAAATAAAAATTAAACCCCAGTAAGAGATCACCTCACACATCTTTGAGTGGCTATTATCAAAAGGACAAGAAATAACAACTGTTGGTGAGGGTGTGGAGAAAAGGGAATGTTTGTGCACCTTTATTGGGAATGCAAATTCCTGCAGCCACTATGGAAAACAGTGTTGAGTTTCCTGAAAATGAAAATACTCACTTGAAAAGATATCTGCATGCTCATGTTCATGCAGCACTATTTATGATAGCCAAGGCATGGAAACAACTTAAATGTTCAATGATGTGTGATGGATAAAGAATATGTGATGAAAGTTTCCAGGGAACATGGCAGAGTAGGAAGACCATAAACTCACCTTGTTCCACAGACACAACTAGATAACATTTGCACCAGAGTAAACAACCCAGAAAAAGACCTAGACTGGCCAACAAACTCCACAACTAAATGTAGAGAAGAAGCCACATCAGAGAAAGTGAGAAGGGCAAGTACTCCATGGGGATCTGAACTACATGGGTCTGACTGACAGAGGGAGGAAGTCAAGGATGTGCGTAGAGGTAAAAAACAGACTACTATACTGGGGAGCCTAGAAAAGGAAGAGAAATCCCCCATAGTATTTAGCTTTGAAACTCAGAGCAGTCAAATTTCATGAGAGCTTAAAGGCAGTGGGACTTAAAGCCTGGAACTTTATTTTCTTATATTTTTAAAAGTTTATTTATTTAATGTGAAAGAGAGGGAGAGCAGGGTGGGGAGACAGAAAGATGAGAGAGAATCCCAAACAGGCTCCACATTATCAGTGTGGAACTTGATGGGGGGCTTAAACTCACACACTGAAATAACAACCTGAGATGAAGTCAAGATCAAATGCTTACCTGAGTGAGCTACCCAGGGACCCCAAAAGTGTATAACTTTTAAAAAATCAGTAGGTTCAGCTTGGTGAAAGGCTGGAGGGCTGTAGAAACTAAGTCTGTGTCCCAGAAAGAGTCAGGATACAGACAGCTCATGGAGATACATCTTAAAGCAGCAGTTTGAAAGCTGCTTGGGCATTAGGGAGGGAGCATTATTTACTAATTTCAGAGTTCCCTGAAGAACTTCACAAAAGAGCTAGCATGTGCCATTTCCCTTCCTTACCCCTTGTCTTGAACACTCAGACACCTGTGGGAACTGTAATTGCAGAGGCACACACTACGTAATGTGTTTATACCATGCCCCCCCATCCCAACCCCTCCTCAGCCAGACCTGTCTCAGTTCCAGTGCTGTGACTTCCCTCCCTGAGAAGATCTGCACAAACCTTGCTAACACTGCATCTCCAGACTTCCCAAAGCAGATGTCCCACCGCGTTAAAACTGCACCCCTGCCTACACATTTGGGTAAAGTGGCCCTGGCCACATCCATGTGGAGGATGACCAAGACACAGTTTGTGGCAGCATGTCCCCTGCCTTCCTTGTGCTTGTGGAAGAGTCTCTCCAGGTCTCCATGGAGAGGTAGAGGAGGACCAGCACCACCTAGTTAATGGTTCACATTCTACCTACTACTTCCAAGAGCAAGAGACAAGCTGACTTTCATAATACAGAGAACAGTACGCAGAGAGTTAGACAAAATGTTGAGATGAAAGAATAGGACAAAACCACGAGACATAAGTGAAACAAACATATGTAACTTTACTGACAGATAATTTAAAATAATGATCATAAAAATACTCACTAGATCTGAGAAAGGAGTGGAGGACCTCAGTGAGACCCTTAATACATAGATAAATCAGTTTGAGGTGAAGAACACAGTAAATGAAATTAAGAATACACTTGAAGGAATAAATTGCAAGCTGGAAGAACAGGAACAAATTAATGAACTAGAAGACAGAGTAATGGAAAATAATGGAGCTGAACAAATGAAAGAAAAAAAATTATACAAAACTAAAATAGACTTGGGAACTCATGAGTCCATTAAATGTAATAACATTTGTATTATAGGGACCCCAAAAGGAGAAGAGGGGGAAAGGGGATCACAACGTTTATCTGAAGAATTAATAGCTGAAAACTTCCTAATCTCGGGAAGGAAAAGGTATCCAAAGCCAGGAGTCAATTTTTTCTCCCCATAAAATCAACTCCCGGTTGACACCAACACACATAGTAATCAAAGTGGCCAAAGTTGTGATAAATAATTTCTTTATCAGTAAGAGGAAAGAAGATGGTTACATACAAAGGAAACCTCATAAGACTATGAGCAAAATTTTCAGCAGACACTTTGAAGTCAGAAGGGAGTGGTATGATACATTCAAAGTGCTGAAACAGAGAAGTCTATAGCCATGAATACTCTATCCAGCATGGCAATCACTCAGAATCAAAGGAGAACTAAAGAGTTTCCCAGACACACAAAAGTTAAAGGACTCCATCATGCTAAAACATGTCTTATAGGATGTTAAGGAGGACTCTTTGAGTGGAAAGAAAAGTCCACATTGAGAATATGAAAAGGGGGGGGGGGTGAAGCAGTAAAAATCAGTATATCTATAAAAACTCTGTCAAGAGATCTACAAAATAACAGGATACAGGACAACATACATCAATAATGTGGGGGATAAATGATAAAGAATGTATATGAACTTAAGTGACAATCAACTTTAAATAGACTGATAAATGCAGAAAATGTTATCTTTAAACTTAATGGTAACCACCAATCAAAAACCACTAAGAGATACGCAAATAAAAAAGGAGAAAGGAATCCAAGTATATCACTAAATAAAAACAGCATACCTGGAAAGAGTGAAAGAGAAGAAAGAATCAGAGACAACAAAAAGTGAACAAACCAAAAACACAGAAAAACAAGTAAGAAAATGACCGTAACTACATAACTATCAATAATTACATTGAATATAAGTGGACTAAATGATCCTATCAAAAGACGTAGGGTGACAGAATGGATAAAAAAATAATAAGACCCATTTATATGCTACCTACAAGAGATTCATTTCAAACCTAAAGGTACCTACAGATCGCAATTGAGGGGATGGAGAAATATTTATCATGAAAATGGATATCAAAAGAAAGCCAGAATAACAATATGTATATTGAAAAATTGACTTTAAGACAAACAAACAAACAAACAAACAAACAATCAAACATCTGCTAAAAGAGACAAAGCAGGACACTTTATAGTAATAAAAGGAACAGTTCAATAAGAATATATGCCAGAGTCCAGCTCCAGCAGGTCCAGGGGTTCCCCAAGGAAGAACGGCATCGGTGAAAGTAAAACAAAACTAAAATTAAAAAACTAGAAAATAAAAAACTAAAGTAAAAAACTAAAACTAAAATAAAAAACTAGAAAATAAAAAAAAAACTAAAATAAAAATGGACACAGACAACAGCAGTGTGTTGAACTGGCCGATTTATTGTAGCAAACGTGGCATTATATATGCGAGTGATTTCCTTGTAACATACGTCATCTTTTTCTAACATTACCTAATTTTGAAAAAGTTCCTATGTGTCATCAACCTGTAAGAAAGAACATGGCAATTTTCCCCTAACTTTCCCGCATACCTTTGATTATAGCTTAATTTCTTACATCATTCCATTATGCGTCTGCATTTATCTATAATCTACAAAGCATTTGCTTTGCTGTTCTCGTGAAAGGCCCTCCATTTCTCAACACCTCAAGTGGAACAGCTACAGGGACACGACCTCCTAACCACATGAGGCCAGAAGAACAATGGGTTTGCCTCGGTCCGAGGTGCCAGAAAGGGGCCGAAAAAGGCTTGGAAACCCATGCCTCATACATTCTCAGAGAGACAATGCACCTAGGAACCAATGAACCATTCTGTAGCTTAACCGACTAGGTTCAGTCATCATCTGGAATGTCTCCAGGGGGGGCCAGGTGGGCCTAGGGGTTGAAGTCACCTGTGCCCAGAGATACACTCCTTAGTTGCTGGAGTGAGGCTTTCAGATCCATATGTGCCTCCTTTACAGGCCCTCTTTGCTGGCAAAGGTATGAGGCTATCCTTCCTGTAAGTAGAGGAGTCTCCATAGGGGATGGCAAGGGCTAAACATAAGGCCGCACTATTTCTTGCTGAACCTTATTTTCTTCCCTACTGGTCCTTTTCCCAGGGGGCCTGCCGAGGGAAATTCCCCAACAGACAATAACCCAGGTAGTTTTAGGGCTGAATTACCTAAAAGCGGGAGTACCAGAAGCTTCCCTGTCCGTGGGCCGCCCCGCAGTCACCAATCCATCCACGGCCCCAGGCTTTGCCACTCAGGCTGGGATAGCTCGGCTTCCAGCAAATATATAACACTACTCCAAAGAAGACATCCAGATGGCCAACCGACACATGAAAAAATGCTCAACATCACTCATCATCAAGGAAATACAAATCAAAACCACAATGAGATACCACCTCACACCTGTCAGAATGGCTAACATTAACAACTCAGGCAACAACAGATATTGGCAAGAATGCGGAGAAAGAAGATCTCTTTTGCATTGTTGGTGGCAATGCAAGCTGGTGCAGCCACTCTGGAAAACACTATGGAGGTTCCTCAAAAAACTAAAAATAGAACTACCCTATGACCCTGCAATTGCACTACTAGACATTTATCCATGGGATACAGGTGTGCTGTTTCGAAGGGACACATGCACCCCCATGTTTATAGCAGCACTATCAACAATAGGCAAAGTATGGAAAGAGCCCAAATGTCCATCAATGGATGAATGGATAAGGAAGATGTGGTATATATATATACAATGGAGTATGACTTGGCAATCAAAAAGAATGAAATCTTGCCATTTGCAACTACATGGATGGAACTGGAGGGTATTATGCTATGTGAAATTAGTCACTCAGAGAAAGACAAAAATCATATGACTTCACTTTTATGAGGACTTTCAGAGACAAAACAGATGAACATAAGGGAAGGGGAAAAAAATAATATAAAAACAGGGAGGGGGACAAAACAAAAGAGACTCATAAATATGGAGAACAAACTGAGGGTTATGGGATGGGTTGTGGGAGGGGGGATGGGCTAAATGGGTAAGGGGCACTAAGGAATCTACTCCTGAAATCATTTTTGCACTATATGCTAACTGATTTGGAAGTAAATTTAAAAAAATAAAAATAAAACAAGTTAATAAAAAAATAATATATAACAAGTGTAAATATGTATGCATCCAATTGGGAGCACCCAAATTTATAAAACAATTAATAACAAACATAAAGGAACTAATTGATAGTAATGCAATAATTGATTGTATTACACTAATGCCTCACTTACATCAATGGACAGATAATCCAAGCAGAAAATCAACAAGAGAACAATGATTTTAAATGATGTACTGGATCAGATGGAAATACACATATACTCAACATAACGATAAAATAGCAGAATACACATTATTTTCAAGTACACATGAAATATTCTTCAGGATAGATAACATATTAGACCACAAAACAAGTCTCAACATATCTAAAAAGATCAAAGTTGTACCATGCACACTTTGTGATCATAACACTATGAAACTAGACATCAACCACAAGGAAAAAATCTGGAAAGGGTACAGATATATGGGGCTAAATAACATGTGGTTCAACCCACACACGGCAGAGTAAATCAAAAAGTACATGGAAACAAATGAACATGAGAACACAATGGTCCAAAACCTTTGGGATGCAGCAAAAGTCGTTCTGAGAGGGACGTTTGTAGCCTATCTCAAAAAGCAAGAAAAACGTCAAATAATAGCCAAAGGATCTAGGAAAAGAAAACAAACCAACCCTAAAACCATCAGAAATAAGAAAATAATAAAGATTACAGAAAAAAATAAATGATATAGAAAGTAAAAATCAATCAGTCAGAGCAATGAAACCAGTAGCTGGTTGTTGGAAAGATTAACAAAATTCATAAACCTCCAGTCAGACTAATCCAAAAAAAGGGAGGTAGAGGAAAAAAGAGGAAATGAAAGAAAGAGAGAACTCAAATAAACAAATCACAAATGAAAGAGGAGCGCCTGGGTGGCTCAGTCACTTAAGTGTCCAACTTCAGCTCAGGTCATGATCTCGTGGTCTGTGGGTTCGAGCCCCATGTCAGGCTCTGTGCTGACAGCTCAGAGTCTGACACCTGTTTTGGATTCTATGTCTCCCTGTCTCTGTGCCCCTCCCTAACTCATGTTCTGTCTCTGTCTCTCAAAAATGAATAAACATTAAAAATGAAAAAAAAAGAAATTAAAGAGGAGAATAACAACTGAAACCATGGAAATACAAATACTTATAAGATAACATTATGAAAAATCATATGCCAAAAAACTAAACAACCTAGAAGTGATGGATAATTTCCTAAAAACAGGTGACTTACCAAAATTGAAACAGGAAAATAGAGAATTTGATTATACCAATTTCCAGAAAGGAGATGAATTTAAAAAAAAAAAATTCACCCCCCAAAAGAGTCCAGGACCACATATGCTTTACAGGTGAACTCGACCAAATATTTAAAGAAGAATTAATATCTATTCTTCTCAAACTATTCCAAAGAATAGAAATGAAGCGAAAACTTCCAAACTTGTTCTGTAGGCTCAGCATTACTCTGATACCAAAACCAGATAAAGACACCACTAAAAAAGTGAACTAGAGGCCAAAATCTCTGATGAACATGGATGCAAAATTTCTCAACGAGATACAAGAAATTGAAATCACACAGTTCATTAAAAGAATCTTTCACCATAATAAAGTGGGATTTATTGCTGGTTTGCCAAGGTGGTTAAATATTTACAAATCAATCAATGTGATACATCATATCAATAAAGGAAAGGATAAAAACCATATGATTACTTCAACAGAACTGAAAAAGTGTTTGACAGAGTACGACATCCATTCATGTTAAAAATCCTCAATAAAGTAGAATTAGAGGAAACATACCTAAACATAATAAAGGCCATCTATAAAAAACCAACAACAAAGATTTTATTAAATGCGGGAAGAACTGAGAGCTTTTTTCCTAAGGTCAAGAGCAAGACAAGGATGTCCACTGTCACCAATTTTATTCAACATAGTACCAAAAGTCCTATTCACAGCAATCAGACAACAAAAGAAATAAAGCATCTAAATCGGTAAAGAAGAGGTAAAGCTGACTAGTTGCAGGTGACGTGGTACTATTTAGAAAACCTGAAAGACTCCACCAAAAGCTATTAGAACCAATAAACTAATTCAATAGTCACAGGGTACAAGATCAGTGTGCAGAAAGATGTTGCATTTGTATACCCTAATAATGATGCAGCAGAAATACAAATTAAGGAAACAATCCCATTTACAACTGCACCAAAAACGATAAGATATCTTGGAATAAACCTAACCAGACAGGTGAAAGACCTGTACTCTAAAACTGTAAATCACCGATGAAAGATATGAGACACAAAGAAACTGAACGACATTCCATGCTCACGGATTAGAAGGAAAAATATATTGTTAAAATATCTATACTACGCAATTTACAGATTTAATGTAATTCCTATCAAAACACCAACAGCATTTTTCGCAGGTCCTAACGATCGTAACGTTTATATGAAACTACAAAAGACCCTGAACAAAGAAATTTTGATAAAGAAAAACAAAACTTTAGGCATAACAATGCGAGACTTCAAATTATAGTACAACCATATGGCATTGGCACAAACATGGATACATAGATTAATACAATGAAATAGAGAGTCCAAAAAAAAAAAAAAAAAAAAAACCAAACAAACCCACAATTATATCGTCAATTAATCTTTAAGAAAGCAGGGTAGGGGCGCCTGGGTGGCGCAGTCGGTTAAGCCTCCGACTTCAGCCAGGTCACGATCTCGCGGTCCGTGAGTTCGAGCCCCGCGTCAGGCTCTGGGCCGATGGCTCGGAGCCTGGAGCCTGTTTCCGATTCTGTGTCTCCCTCTCTCTCTGCCCCTCCCCCGTTCATGCTCTGTCTCTCTCTGTCCCAAAAATAAATAAAAAAAACGTTGAAAAAAAAAAAAAATTAAAAAAAAAAAAAAAGAAAGCAGGGTATAAGGAATATCCAATGCGAAAAAGACAGTGTCTTTAACAACTAGTGTTGCAAAAACTGGGCAGCAACATGCAAAAGAATGAAACTGGACCACTTTCTTACAACATACACAAAAATAAATTCAAAATGAATGAAAAACCTAAATGTGAGATGTGAAACCATAAAAATCATAGAAGAGACCACGGGCAGTAATTTCTGTGACATCGACTGCAATAACATTTTTCTAGATATGTCTCCTGAGCCAAGGGAAATAAAAGCAAAAAATAAACTATTGGGTCCACATTAAAATAAAATTTTCCACGCAGTGAAGGAAACATTCAGTAAAACTAAAAGGCAACCTACAGAATGGGAGAAGATACCCTCAAATGACATACCTGACAAAGGATTAGTATCCAATATTTATAAAGAACTGATACAAATCAGCACTTCAAAAAAATAACCTAATTAAAAATGGACAGAAGACACGAACAAACATTTCTCCGAGAAGACATGTGGATGGCCAACAGACCATGAGAAGATACTCAACAGAGAAATGCAAATCAAAGGCACAATGAGATATCACCTTATGGCTAAAATCAACAACACGAGACACAATAGGATGTGGAGAAAGGAAAGTCCTCTTGCACTGTTGCAAGAATGGAATGTAAACTGGGGCAGCCACTCTGGAAAACAGAATGGAGATTCCTCAAAGTTAAAACTGGCTCTCTCTGTCCCTCTCACTCACACTCTGTTTCTCTCTCAAAAATAAATTAAAAAAAACCTGCCACCGACCCTTTCGGACTTCCATACTGAGGTTGTTAACTCTTCCCCTCACATCCTTAAAGTGATCAATCATAATACTTAGAGGAGTAGTCTGAGTCTGTCCCATAACGTCTGTCCAGTAAGTCCACAGAACAAAACAGAGAAACACAGAAACAGACAAACAGAGGGCCCCTAGAAACAGTCTTCCAACTCCGTGGAAGCAAAACTGAAAGCTAGACGACGGCCTCACGCCGACCAGCAGGAGCGACCCGCCTCGTCTCAGACCTTTGAGGGGAATCCATGTCCCTCCAGAAGGGAGGATTGGAACATCTATGAAACTCCCGGCCCATGGTACTCCAGTGCGTCCACTTAGACCGTGCCAGGCACTACCAGAATTTCAGAAATGAGCTCACACAGAAGAGACAGGGAACGAACAGACACTAACCATGGCCAGTCAGGCTCTCCGGGTCGGGGGTCCCTCAGGGACCCTTGGATCCCTTGGGGGTCCCCCTTGGGGATCCCGGGATGAGCTCCCAAATGTGATGCCCAGAATTAGTGATCCCCAAAGACCACCAGGGAGCCGAGTCCGATGCAAAAGCAAAGAGCCTTTATTCGAGCTAGCTCGGGCTCGAGGTAGGGTAGCTCCTACCCCTACCTGCACCGACGCAGCAGTGAGATGCCAGAGAGAGCCAGTGAATTTCAAAAGCACAAAGGTTTTACAGGGGTCTAGGGGCAGTTGGTGAGGTAATGGCTGTGGCTTCGGCTGATTGGTTGGGGAAGGGTCGGAGTCCCGTTATGCAGGTCGCTGGGTGTGTTTTGATCAGGAAGTTTGAACGGGTGAGCTGGAGGATACTCAAGGGGTGGAGGCATGGTCTGAGGTTTCTGCGATTTTCCCGGAAAGGGGCCATGTCGGGGACATAGTCACTCAAGGTGGAGGACACAGAACGAGATGGAGTCGGCCGGCGTAGGTCCGCTCTTTTAGTTCTAAGCTCGGAGCTTCAGCACAGAGCCTGACATGGGGCTTGACTGTGAGATTATGACTTGAGCTGAATTTGGATGTTTAACCAACTGAGCCACCCAGGTGCCCATCAGACAAACTATATTTACACCAAGTAATATAAAAACAGATGAATAATGGTGCCATATCATAATGAAGGGGGTTTTCCAACACAAATATATAACAATTGTGAATACTTCTGCACCCAATATGTAAGCATCCAAATATATAAAGAAAATAATAACAATCATAAAGGAACTTAATTATAATAATACAATAATAGTAGAAGATTTTAATATCCCACTACATCAAGGGACAGATCAACTAAGCAGAAAATCAGCAAAAAACCTCACAATGGCTTGCATGACATACTGCATCAGATGAACTTAACAGCTATATTCAGAATACTGAATCCTGAAGTGATATATTCTGTGATATAAGCAGCAGAATACACATTCTCTTCAAGTACACATGGGACACTCCCTGGGATAGATCACATACTAGCTTGCAAAACAGGTTTCAATAAGTACAAAAAGACCATATGATGTCTCTTCTGACAGCAACACTATTAAACTTGGGTCAACCAGAAGAAAGTTTTGAAGTACCACAAATACATGGAAGTTAAACAACACACTACTAAGGAATTAATGGGTCAACTAGGAAGTCAAAGAATAAATTAAAAAATACCAAAAAAACCCATATGCCATCAAATTGGATAAGCTGGAAGAATGGATAATTCCTAGAAACACATAAACTGCCAAAACTGAAATAGGAAGAAATTGAAAATGTGCACAGACCAATAACCATCAAGGAAGTCGAATCAATTGCCAAAAATCTTCTAAAAAACAAAATTCTAAGGCCAGATGGCTTCAGAGGAGAATTCTATCAAACAGAAATTAATACCTATTCTTCTGAAATTGTTACAAAAAAATAGAAATGGAAGGAAAACTTCCAAATTCATTCTATAAGGCCAGCATTACTCTGATACCAAAAGCCTACAAAGACTCCACTAAAAAAGAGACTACAGGCCAATATCCCTTAATGAAGATGGATGGGAAAATTCTCAATAAAATATAAGCAATTCAAATACAATAGCACCTTAAAAGAATTATTCACCATAATCAAGGGAGATTTATTACTGGGTTGCAATATTCACAAACCAATCAATGTGTTACAATATGTTAATCAAAGAAAACAACCATATGATCCTTTAATTAGATGTATAACAGTGTTCAACAAAGTGAAACATCCAGGGCACTTGGATGGCTCAGTGGGTTGAGCCTCTGACTTCAGCACATGTCATGATCTCACAGTTGGTGAGTTCAGTCCCCATGTTGGGCTCTATGCTGACAGCTCAGAGCCTGGAGCCTGCTTCAGATTCTGTGTCTCCCTCTCTCTCTGCCCCTCCCCCATTCGTTCTCTCTCTCTCACTCTCTCTCTCAAAAATAAACATTAAAAAAATTAAGAAAAACAAAGTAAAACCGATTCATGATAAAAAACCATCAACAAAGTAGGTTTTTACAGAACATGCCTCAACATAATAAAGGCCATAAGTGAAAAATCCACAGCTTTTCTTTTTGGAGCAGGAATAAGACAAGGATACCCATACTCACAACTGTTATTTAAAATAGTAGTGGAAGTCCTAGTCTCAGCAATCAGACAATAAAAAGAAATCAAATGCATCCAAATAAGTAAGAAAGATGTCAAGCTTTCATTATTTGCAAATGACATGGTGTTTGTTAAAATGTCTATACTAACCAAAGCAATCTATACATTTAATGCAACTTCCCTCAAAATACCACCAATAGTTTTTTTTCATAGAGCTAGAACAATCCTAATAATTTTATAAAACACAAAAGACCCTTAATACTCCAAGCAATCCTGGATAAGAAGAGCAAATCTGGAGGCATCATGATTCTGGACGTCAAGTTATATTACAATGTAGGTTATCAACACAGTGTGGTACTGGTACAGAGATCAATGGAATAAACACGTAATAAACAGACATATAGAACAGAAAATCCTGAAATATGCCCACAACTATATGGTCCATTAATCTTTGACAAGCAGGAAAGTATGTGCAATGGGAAAAAGACAGTCTTTAACAAATGGTGCTGGGAGAACTGGAAGGCTACATACAAAAGAATGAAACTGGGTCACTTTATTACACTATATGAAAAAATAAATTCAAAATGGATTAAAGACCTAAAATGTGAGACACAAAACCAAAAAATTCTAGAAAATAGCATAGGGAGTAATTTCCTAATATTGGTGTTATCAACATTTTTTTTTTTTACATACGTCTTCTGAGAAAAGGGAAAGAAAATCAAAGATTAACTATTGGGAATTCATGAAGATAAAAAGCTTCTGCAGAGAAAGAAAACCATAAAAAAACTAAAAAGACAACCTCTCAATGGAAGAAGATATTTGCAAATGATGTATCTGATAAAGGGTTAGTAACCTAAATACTGTGTATAAATAACTTACACAACTCAACAGCTCCAAAGCAAATTATCCAGTTAAAAATTGGCAGAAGACATGTAGAAACATTTCTGTGAAGAAGACATCCAGATGTACAATGGACCTATGAAAAGACACTCAACATTACTTATCATCAAGGAAATGAAAATCATAAAACTCAAATGGGCTATGACTTCACACGAGTCAGAATGGCTAAAATTAACGCTACAAAAAACAACAGGTATTGGTGAAGATGTGGAGAAAGGATAGCCCTCTTACACTGTTTAGTAGGAATGGAAACTGATGCAGTCATTTTGGAAAACAATATGGAGAGCCCACAAAAAGTTAAAAATAGAACTACCCTAAGATCCGGCAATCTTGCTACTGCGTATTTACCCAAGAATAGAAAAATACTAATTAAAATGGATACAAGAACTCCTGTGTTTACTTTAGAATTACTTACAGTAGCCAAGATATCAAAGCAGCCCATGTGCCCATCAATTGATGAATGGATAAGAAAGATGTGAGATACACATACATATTACTTAAAATCACTGATCTGCATCTTTAAAAACAGTTAAAATGATAACTTTACATTGTATATATATTATCATAATAAAACATGGAAAAAGAAGGTGATAAATATGTTAATTAGCTTGATTAATGTGATCTTTTCACAATATATATAAAATGTCAGGTAGTACACCTTAAATATATAAAATTCTAATTTCAATTATATTTCTACAAGGCTGAAAATATCCTTTCTTGTACCAAAAATGACAACCACACCACACTCAGACTCAAGTAAAGAGACCTCAGGCAATTTTAGAGCATCAAGACACAGCTTAAGACAAGAGACCAGGTGACCCAGCCTTGTAGTATCTTCAACATTACTCAGAATTTCCTGAGCCTAATTGAGTCACCTGAGGTGTTTCTGGGATACTGATATATTTACTTAGGGATGTTGAGTTGAGTCCTGTATACCTGAGCTGAGTTTGGATTTTTTTCTGGGACAGTTCAGGGTCCTACAGAGTTTTGTCTGCTGATAACTAGCTCGTAGTGGGTCCCCAGCTCGAAGTGTGCCCTCTTAGGTGAGTCTTGTATGGGTTGCAGGTACCCAAAATGGGCTTAGGATAGTTGGGGTTCTGACTTGGAATTCATGAGCTGAGTGGGTATCTCAAATGGATTGGTCCTCTGAGGTCTGTCTGAATCCTCTGCAGTGCCTTTGAGTCACCCTGAGGTGTTTCTGAGATCCTTGATGTGTTCTCTGAGGAACACTGGACCCTTGACTTGTGCCTGTGATCCATGTATTAGTTTCAGCATGCTGAGTTACGTCTGGGTGTTTTGTGCTGAGGCTAGCCATCCAGGATCAATACTGGTGTAATGTGAAGTAGGTCTGAGTCCCCAGAAGTGAACCTGGGGTTACCTAATATCCAGAAAATACAAATTAGACTCCAGCTTACCCCTCAGGGGCCTCAGAGCCAAGGAAGGGCACTCAGAAAGACTCAGTTCACAGACAGAGACTCAGATCAGGAGATGCTAGATTGCCTGCATGATACATACAGAATGTAATAGCATCTCAAGGGTTCATCTCAACTCAGGCATCTCTGGACAACTTTGGGAGTCTCAGACTACCTCAGGAGACCTATGGTCCACCTTAGGGAGCCGAGACTCATCTCAGTATAGGGACCATTTTAACCAAAGACATTCTAGACTCATATTTGGGGGCAGAGGCCCACATCAGAAAGCCCAGGCTCATCTCAGGGAACCCAAGAAAACACATATGGCAGCCAAAAATGTATCTCTGAGACCTCATACCCAAGTTAGAGTTTTAATCTTCATTTTAGGGAACCCAGACTCAACCTAAGGAGGCCAGACCTACCTGAAAAGAATTAGCCTCTTCAGAGGATATATAAAGACCACCTCATGAGACCTAAAACCTATACCTGGACATTCACATTTAGGAACAATCTAGGTAGCCCTTGGTATACCATAAGAGGCCAAAGAATCCCATCTGTGGATCCAAACTCACCTCATACATATTACCCAGACAAAAACCCATATCCAACTCAGAAGACCCAGAAAAGCTCAGGCATATCAATTTTTTATTAATTTATTTTTATTAATTTTTGAGAGACAAAGAACACTAGCAAGGGAGGGGCAGAGAGAGAGAGGGAGACACAGGATCAATTCAGGATATCACTGACACTACTCAGAGATATCAGACATACCTACAAATATCCTTACCTAGGGTACCCTGGTTCATCTTGGATCAAAGGCCTACCTCAGGTATGCGTGAACCCCACCTTCAGGTACCCTATATCCCCATAAATAAAACCATCCCAACTCAGGGTATCCACTCTGGTTCAGATATCGTCACATCAAAGAGAGGCAAGAGACATCTCAAGAAGCTAGATTTAACTCAAGAGATCCCAAGGTAAAAACCTGTGGGCTACAGAATCTCCTCAAGGGCTCACAGAACCAACTTGATAGACTCCACATCCACCTCAGAGAATGCAGGTTCAGATCCTTATATACCTCTGAAGTCACAGAGCTATATCAGTATACATTGACTCTGCTGAAGTATCCCATAATATATTCCCAAGATATCCCAAACACTTTGGGAGCTATTAACCCTTTCTGGGTGGCCCCAGAAACAACTTAGTGAATACAAGGGCAATTTACAGGTCTTAGTTTAGAAAGCTCAATAGCATCCTATGGAGCTTCAGAACTCCTTACAGAACAAGAGACCCATATCTGGGAACCCACGTTAGCTCAAATTTCCCTAGACAATACTCCAAATTCACCTAGGCCCATGTTAGGGTCCTAGTCCTACCACAGATGATTTAGATTCAGCTTAGTGACCTCAGACTTACCTCAGAACTCCAAGACTTAGCTCCCAGACATTGCATGGCAACACCCAAGTGTCCCCAAACCCATTTCATAGCGCCCCAAAACCATCACAGGAGGTCTTAGGTAAATTTCAAGGAAACTAAGCTCCAGGAGACTCAAGATTAGTAACAGTTGACTTGAAAGCTACTTAAGGAATTAAGCCTGAGAAAAGCTTCGAAAAATGACAGTGTGTCCCAGGCCCACCTGAGAGAATCCGGGATCTACCTATTGTAACCAAGGCTCAGCTCAGTAGATGACACAACTCCATGAACATAGATTCAGCTCACGAGATGCTAGACTTAGCTTACAGCATCCTGGACAAGATGACAGGGTACCTCATTCCCACTTCAATGGACAATTCAAGATTCCCCAAAATTGTTTAAAGGTACCCACTGGAACCCACTAAGAAAGCCCTGATTATTCAATTATTCCCAGAAAACAAACTGGGGGCATGAAACCCACCTGGCAGGATCCAAACTTAGCTTGAGACTTCAGACCCACCTCAGTAGATACCAAACCCATCATAGAACACCCAAACTCAACTCATGTACTTCCCAGACTGAAACACACTGAAGAAGCCTTAGACCCAACTCAGGAGATCTAAAACCCCTCTCACAGCCATCAAATTCAGCTAATACACCTCAGGTAACACATAAGAGGAATTCAGGTCTATCCTTAGATCGCAAATCAATCATGTTCAAATCCAAACTCACTTCAGGAACTATAGACTCAGTAATGGTTTCCCCAGACACCTTACCAAGAGGCTCAGAAATACTTCTAGGCACTCAGTGTTTGTTCAGGACATTCATACTTATGTAAGAAGACACCATTGCCAAGTCTGACAAGAAAGGCAGACTTAAAGACATCCAATATCTGCTCAGAAATGCCATAACCATGTTATGGGAAAATGCAAATCAACTGCAAGGTACATTGGCTCACCTCTGAAAAACACAGACCTACAGAGGAGACACCAAAAATGATGTCTACTGGATGTGGGGCCATAACCACCTAGGGTGCCCTTGATCCATCAGGAATAACTCAGATCCAGATCCACTTCAGATGTTTAGTGCCACAATTAATAAATGTGGTTAGTGCCACAATTAATAAATTAAGAAATAATTCGTCTTCTAAAAGGACCCAAACCCACATTTGTGAAAATCACAGCTTGGGTGAGAAAAAATGATAAAAGCCAGTATTTTCAAAAGTTACTGTATAGGTAAAGAAAATCTGCTTTTGTGATGAAATTATTTTTATTATACTTTTCTGCACTTTGAAAAAAGTTACCCTTCCTCCCTTTCTCACTCTGTTTGTTCCTCCCTCCCTCCCTCCCTCCCTCCCTCCCTCCCTCCCTCCCTCCCTCCCTTCCTCCCTCCCTCCCTTCCTCTCTCCATTCTTTCCTTCCTTCCTTCCTTCCTTCCTTCCTTCCTTCCTTCCTTCCTTCCATCCATCCATCCATCCATCCATCCATCCATCCATCCATCCAAACATCCTTACCTGTTTCACTGTTCTAACTTTTGGTTTTAGAAGTATTATCTATTCATCATCTGAAATCCTCCACCACCTGGGTGGTTCAGTTAGTTGAAAATCAGACTCCATATTTCAGCTCTGGTCATGATTGTGACTCATTGGATCAAACCCCATATATGGCTCTGTGTTTAATGTGGACCCTGCTTAAGATTTTCTCTCTGTCCACTTGTCCCTCTTGCCCACTCACTCACGCACTCTAAAATAAAATATTAAGAATTACTTTTTAAATTAAAAATAAAATAAAAAATAAAAGACACTGTTAGAATGGATTAAAAGGTATAATTTTCCAGTTATAAAACATATGAGATGCTGATATGAAAAGTACAGCATACGGAATATTGTAAATAATATTGTAATAATGTTTGATATATGTTATTTTATTAGTGTCAGGTGTATAGAATATTGATCAATGCTCATAATAAGTGTAGTCACTGTCTGTCATCATACAAACATCATACATCATCAGCTTAGGAATTCCACACTGCAAGTTCACAGTGTAAAATACAAGGGGCCTACAATCTACCTGAGGAATTAAGCAATCGTCAAAATACTGATTCAGTTCAGGGGAAACATATTTGACTTATGGAACTCAGAACTTCATCAAGTATCCTAATCCTTCTCTGGAGATCCTAGATCCATAGCAGGATATCCAGATACAATTCACGTATCCCCAGACATCAGCCCATGAAGTCCAGACTCATATAAAGAGTTCTAATATCTACATGAGCTGACCCAGGTTCACCACAACAGACCTGATAAATTTCAGCTTACCTGGACTCAGCTCTGGGGACCCCAGATCCACGCAGAGAAATAGAATGCAGCTAGGTCTGTTGAGATGCATCTGGGGACACTATAGGGAAATCTCAGATGGCCCATATTTATCCATCTCAGGGTATCCTAAACCTATTTCATGGGAACTACACTCAGCTCAGGTATCTCCATAAAATACCCAGTGACCTCAGACACTCATAAGAACACCAAGAACCACTTTTGGGTCCAGGACACAGACACACCAATTAGGCATGCCTACAGACAACCATGAGACTTACAACAAGGCTATAGAACAGAGACTTTCTTTAGGACCTAACACTAAATTACAAGATAAAAAGAACCATCACAGAAGGTCCCACAGCCATCATAGACCCAACTCTGCTCAGGCATCCCCAATGTATTCTGGGTCTCCATCCCAATAAAAGAAGAATGTGAATAAAAGGAAGCCCACAAACTATATAAGGGTACATACTTATCTCATGGGAACACAGACAACACATGGGGAGCTTCAGATAAAATCATGGATTCAAGATCCAAACAATGTGGCCCAAGACACAGAACTACAGGATCTCAGACCCACCTAAGGAAACAGAGTCAACCCAAGGAATTCAGAATATGCTTAGTCATTCATGCCTGGGAAAAATCCTCACCTTATTATCAGTCCTACAATGAACCCTAGGTCCTCATAGGACCTAGATTTATTTCAGAAGATAAGTTGAAGGACCCAACAATATGTCACATGGCCATAAACACAAAGAGGGATGATTGAATGGTTTCAAATTAAAAGACCTAAGGGGCAGCTGAGTGGCTCAGTTGGTTAAGTGTCCAACTCTTTGGCTCAGGTCATGATCTCATGGTGCATGGGTTCAATACCAGAATCAGGCTCTGTCCTGACAATGTGGAGCCTGCTTATGAATTTCTCTCTCCCTTTGTCACTATCTATCCCCGCCTCCACTCATGCTCACTCTTTCTCTCTTTCTCTCTCTCAAAAAAAAAATACATAAACTTAAAAAAATAGGGGCAGTTAAGTGGCTCAGTCAGTTAAGCACCCAACTCTTGGTTCTGTCTCAGGACATGATCTCAGGTTTGTGAATTCAAGCCCTGAATCAGGCTCTGCTCTGACAGGAAGGAGCTTTCTGGGTATTCTCCTTCTCTCTTCTTTGTATCTGCTTCTCATCCTGTGTGCACATGCTCTATCTCTAAATAAATAAATAAATAAATAATAAAAATAAATAAAATAACAAAATATAAAATAAAAATAAAATACCTAAGACACCCAACAGGGGACACCAAACCTACTTGAAGGGATACAACTCAACTCAGCCATCCCCAAACAGTACCCCAGTGACTCCATATTAAGCACAATATATTCTGTGACCACTTAAGTGATCACAAACATACTCAATAAAAATATATTAAGCATGGAAGATCCAGACCAAGACTCACCCAAGAGATCTCAACACACCTTAGAAGGAACTGTACCTATCACAAGTAAGCAGAAACTCTCATCAGACAACCCGGGCCAATTTATGGAGGCTCACACATACTTCAAGGGAACCAAGACCAAATACTTGAGAGGAAAACTGATATATAATGTCCAGAGGTGAACAAAGATAATTCAAAAAGTTTCAAATGACCCTAAAGGCTCAACTTATGAGACTGATGAAATATCTTAGGTGATCTAGGTTCAGAATAGGCATTCACATTAAATACTGAAGGTGTCTCAGACACTCATAGGAATACCTAGCCCTGCCACAGACGAACACATTTCTACCTTATAGTAACCAAGTCAGCTCAAGAATCCCCAGATAAAAGCCAGGATACCTGTGACATGCCAGCTTTCCTTAAGACACCCAGAGTCAGTTCAGAAGACATTATGAAACATGACAGATGGCCACAGCTTCAACTTTAGTGAGTCAAAGATCAAAATTAAAGGGTTCAAGATCCAACCTGGGAGAATATGGACACACCCAAGACCCAATAAAGTTACACAGATATATAGACCTACATTAGGAACCACAGGGTACACAGATCTATATGTGTGTGTGTACATGTATGCATGTATGTATATTTCTATCTAACTCTCATCCATCCATCCATCCATCCATCCATCCATCCATCCATCCATCCATCCTCCATCCATCCTTACCTGTTTCACATACTTCCTGTTCTACTTTTGGTTTTAGAAGTATTATCTATTCACCACCTGAAATCTTTATCTTATCAAATATGACTAACTTTTTTCAAAATATAGAAAAGTATAATAAAAACAGTTTCATCACAAAAGCATATATTCTTTACCTATATAATAACTGTTGAAAATACTGACTTCTATCATTACTTATTCTCACCCAAGCTTTTTGGAATTGTTTCTTAATTTATTAATTGTGGCACTAACCAAATTTATTTATTTTCATTAAAATATAATTAACATACAATGTTTTATTAGTTTCAGGTATATAGCATATTGATCAATGCTCAAAATAACTGTAGTCATTATCTACATGAAACATACATCATACATGAAACTTAATTACAACATTATTTACCATATTCTCTATGCTGTGCTTTTCATATCACTGACATGTATTTTATAGCTCAAAAATTGTGCCTTTTAACAAATTCTAAGAGAGCCTATTTTATTTTTAATTAAAAAGTAGTTATTATAATTATATTAGTTTATTTTAGAGAGAGAGAATGAGTTTGCAAGAGAGATGGACAGGGGACACAGAGAGACTCTGCTATTATTTATTTATTTATTTATTTATTTATTTATTTATTATTTTTAATTTTTTTAATGTTTATTTTTGAGTGAGAGAGACAGAGTGGGAGCAGGGGAGGGGCACAGAGAGAGAGGGAAGCACAGAATCTGAAGCAGGCTACAGGCTCTCAGCACAGAGCCTGATGCGGGGCTCGAACCCATGAACTGAGAGATCTTGACCTGAGCCGAAGTCGGACGCTTAACTGACTAAGACACTCAGGTTCCCCAAGAGAGAATCTTAAGCAGGGTCCACATTAAGCACAGAGCCCAATGTGGGGTTTGATTCCATGAGCCTAGGATCATGACCACAGTTGAAATGTAGACTACTCAACCGACTGAGTCACCCAGGTACCCCAAACAGAGCCTCTTCTAACGGGACCCAAACCCACATTTGTGAAAAACAAACATACCTCAGGGACCCTATGCCCAACTCAAAAGACCTATGGAATACCTCACAGCATCCCACCAGGTTCAGGTGTCATTCCTAGACACTATCCCCAGGCCTCCAGGCTTGTGTAGGGGCTCTAAGCAGCTCAGAATGACCTCAGGGAACTCATACCTGTTTAAGGGCAATCAAAACCCAATTCATAAACCGACTCACTTCAAACACTCCATACATCATACATGGGGGACCAACATACCACAGTAGTTTAAAACCCAACTCAGGGTAATACAGGGGACCCACAATTCACCTAATGAAAACAGACCATCCTCAGGGACCCTGAGTTAGTCAAGATAAACAGACTCAATCCAGGGAACAAAAACAAGTGTCTTTGAGAACTCTAACTCCATTCTAGAGTTCCTATATTAAATTCACATATGTCCAGATATCAACTCAAAAGCTCCAGACCTACTCCAGGAATCTGAGACCTAATCATGTGATACAGACTCTCTACAAATATCCCTCAATGTCACTCTGAAAGGATCTAAATTTAGCTCCCACGGGACCTGTACACAAGTCATGAGACCCAGATCACCACATGGACATGAATAACAGAATACATATCCACAAGAAATATTAAAAAATACCCCAAACATATCATAGCTGCCTCAAACAATAATGGCCAACACTAACTGACTTCAGACTAGAAACGGGCTACCAAAGACAACATAGTAAACATTCCCAAAACACCACAAGTTACACTCAAAGCCACCTCTGGAGACCTAGACCCAGGACTGGAAAGAAGACTTAGTTTGGATATCCCAGATCCACCTTGGAGATAGCAGATCCACATAAATGAACACAGATCACTTCAGGTTACATGAGATGAGCACTGGAGATACTACACCCACATCAGAGAAACCGAGTACAATTAAGGATTGTCCCAGACCTATCTTGGGAAACACAGACCGAATTCTAGGTCCTGGGCCTAGTGTATAAGACAAAGACTCAGCTTATGTACCTCATAAACATCCAGGGATTCAGACTCACAGGCAGATCCAAACCTACATTAAAAGACCAAACTCACTTTAAGTCCTGTTAAGTAGTAGGAGAAGGGCCAATGTGGCAGAGAAGTAGGGGGATCCAAAGTTCCCTTGTCTCTCAAACAAAGCAGTTTTGAGGCTAAAGGACTTTGAGCTCCATTACTCCTGATGGAAAAGGGACAGAGATGTTTCCAGGGACCCACCATGACAACCTGATGGGCCATAGGTATGTGACTGCAAACAGGGAGAGATAAAACAAACAGAGAGAAGGGATCCCCTTTGGCCGAGAGACAAAGGGAAGAGAAAGAGAGGCTGGGGAAACATAGGACTACATATGGACAAGATACAGACAATGGACAATGATGGAGAAAGATCCAATCTCTTACTGCAGGGCTTTATCCGGACTGGGGCCATTTGCTTTTTAGGAGCACCTGGGAAGACGGGAGCCAGAACTGAGTTCAGTAACTAGTTCAGATGCACAGTCTGCAGTGGGAGAAAGTGATCCCCTTCCTGGAGTGCTGTGGGAAGAAGCAACGGCACTTCCCCAAAACTGGGTGGACAGAGTGGGAAGCTTAAAAACATCAGTGTTTAAGTCCCAGCCGAATGCCAAGGAGGCACAGTGTCAGTGGGATGGGACAAACCACTAGAGCAGCACTGAGAGGCAGCAGGGTGGTTCTTTCCCCAACTGGCAGCATGGAACAGGAATCTTTAAGACATCAGGGTTTTAATCCAGGCCAACCACCAGGGAAGCATGGGAGTTGGTGGAATGGGACAAGTTGCTTCATTTGCACCTGAGGCACAGTGAGGATGGCTTGAACAGAGTGGTTTAGGACACCTGGTCCATGGAGAAAGAATGGGGTGTCGCCATTTTTCTCCCCATCACCAACAAGGTGGGGCTTCAGGGAACAGACAGCAGGTCCACAGTGGAGGCAGGACTGTCTACTCCAAACCACCCTCATCTCTGCCTGGTAACTGTGTATCTACAAGACCAGTTAAGACCAGTGCTATTGCATTGCTTGATTTAATTTAGCTCTCAGACAATTCTTATTATGTAGATATATTTTCCTTCCTTTTCTCCTTCTATCTCTTCCCTCCTCTAGTCTGGTTACTCTGTTGTTGGTTTGTTTAAGCAGACTTATTTATTTATTTATTTATTTATTTATTTATTTATTTATTTATTTATTTTTATTTTTTTTAAGCAGACATGTTTAATCTATTCTCTTAATACACGTTCTATTCCTCTTTCTTTATTTTCTTTTCTCTCTCTCTGTATTAAGCTGTATAGTTTCTCTGTCGGGTCAATTTTATCTTCTTGTCTTTTTCTCACTCTGAATTAAACCACATAGTTTCTCTGTCTGGTCAATTTTCTTTCTTTTAGTTTTCCCTACCTCCTTCTTTATTTTATTTTATATCTCTGGATTAAGCCAGATAGTTTCTCTGTCTGGTAAATTTTTGTTTTCATTTCTTTTTCCCCACACCTTTAATTTCTCTTTTTGAATGGGATAAGACCTCTTCCATATATGCACTGCCTCCACTCTGTTGTTTACTTGTACTGTTTTTTTTTTTTTTGTTCTTTTTTGTTTTTTGTGTCTTTGAGGGTTTTCATGTTTTTGGTTTCTGATTGTATTTTGTTTCCTTGTTTTCCTTTCTAGGGCTACTTCAAGGAACAAATCAAAGCACACCTGGTGGAGGGTCCAAAACATCAGTATGAGTAGGTAAATAAAGTAATCAAAGTCACAACGACAGAGAGCAAGTAACACTCTTCAAAAAATACCTCCTGATGGGCCAGGCCCTGGACAGTGTATGACCCCCCCCCTTTCATATAGCTGTACTTGTAGGTAAAAATCACATAACAAGCTGTTAAAACTCGTAAGGGACACAAACCTAGCCAAAATGATGAAACGGAAGAATTCCCCTCCAAAGAAACTCCAGGAAGAAGTGACAGCTAAAGAATTGATCAAAATGGATACAAACAGTATAAACAAGAATTCAGAATAATAGTCATAAGATTAATCACTGAGCTTGAAAAAAAAAGTATAGAAGACAATAGAGAATCTATTGCTGCAGAGATCAAGGAACTAAAAAATAGTCATATAAATTTAAAAAGGCTGTAAATGAAGTGGAAAATAAGCAAGAGATGGTGACAGTGAAAAGTGAAGAGGTAGAGGGGAGATTAGGTGAAATAGAAGATAAAACTATGGACAAAGATGAAACTGAGTAAAAGATAAAAAAAATATTATGGGCCACAAGGGGAGAATTAGAAAACTAAGTAATTTAATGAGATGGAACAATATCCATATCATAGGAGTTTCAGAAGAAGACTAGAGAGAGAAAGGGGCAGAAGGTGTACTTGAACAAATCATAGCTGAGAACTTCCACAGTCTGGGGAAGGAAACTGACATTGAAATCCAAAGGCACAGAGAACTCCCTTCAGATGTAACTTGAATTGATCTTCTCTATGACATATCATAGCGAAACTGGCAAAATAGAAGGATAAAGAGAAAATTCTGAAAGCAGCTAGGGATGAACAGGCCTTAAAATACAAAGGTAGACTCACAAGGATAATAGCAGACCTATCTACTGAAATTTGCAGGCCAGAAAGGAATGGCAGGAAATCTTCAATGTGATGAACAGGAAAAATATGCAGCCAATAATCCTTTATCCAGAAAGCCTGTCATTCAAAATAGAAAGAGAAATAAAGGTTTTCCCAAACAAACAAAAACTGAAGGAATTCATCACCCCAAACCAGCCCTACAAGAGATTCTAAGGGGGACTCTGTGAATGAAATGTTGCAAGGACCACAAAGTACCAGAGACATCACTACAAGCATAAAACCTACAGACATCACAATGACTAAACCCATATCTTTCAATAATAACACTGAATGTATATGGACTAAATGCTCCAACCAAAAGACATAGGGCATAACAATGGATAAAATAAATAAGACCCATCTATTTGCTGTCTACAAGAGACTCATTTTAGACCCAGGGACACCTTCAGACTGAAAGTGAGGGGATGGAGAACTATCATGCCACTGGAAGTCAAAAGAAAGCTGGAGTAGCCATACTTACCTCAGGCAAACTAGACTTTAAATTAAAGGTTGTAACAAGAGATGAAGAAGAGCATTACATGATAATTACAAGGTCTATCCATCAGGAAGAGCTAACAATTATAAATATCCTTGCTCCAAATTTGGAGACACCCAAATATATAAAATTAATCACAAACATAAGGAACCTTATTGGTAAGAATGTGATAATTGGAGGACACTTTAATGCTACAATTATAACAATGGATAGAACATCTAGACAGAGAACAAATAAAGAAACAAGGTCCCTGAATGATACATTGAACCAGATGGACTTGAAAGATATATTTAGAACTCTGCATCCCAAACCAACAGAATATACTTTCTTCTTGAGTGCACATGGAACATTCACCAAGATAGATCACATACTGGGTCACAAAACAGCCCTCAATAAATACAAAAGAACGGAGATCACACCATGCACATTTTCAGACCACAATGCTATGAAACTTGACATCAACCACAGGAAAAAGTCTGGAAAGTCTCCAAAAGCATGGAGGTTAAAGAACATCCTACTAAAGAATGAATGGGTTAACCAGGCAATTAGAGAAGAAATTAAAGATATATGGAAACAAATGAAAATGAAAATACAACAATCCAAACCCTTTGGGATGCAGCAAAGGCAGTACTAAGAGGAAAATACATGGTAATCCAGGCTTGTCTCAAGAAAAAAGAAAAATCTCAAATACAAAATCTAACAGCACACCTAACGGAACTAGAAACAGAACAGCAAAGACACCCCAAACCCAGCAAAAGAAGAGAAACAACAAAGAACAGAGCAGAAATAAACAATATAGAATCCAAAAAAAAACCCACAGTAGAACAAATACATAAACCCAAGAGCTGGTTTTTTGAAAAAATAAAATTGATAAACCTCTAGCCAGACTTCTCAAAAAGAAAAGAGAGAGGACCCAAATAGATCAAATCACCAATGAAAATGGATTTATTACAACCAATCCCTCAGAAATACAAGCAATTATTAGGGAATACAATGAAAAACTATATGCTAACTAACTGGACAACCTGGAAGAAATGGACAAATTCCTAAACACCCACACATATTGAACAGACCTATAACTACTGATGAAATTGAATCAGTTATCAAAACTCTCCCAACAAATAAGAGTCCAGGACCAGATGGCTTCCCTGGGGAATTCTACCAGACATTTAAAGCAGGGTTAGTCCCCATCCTTCTCAAGCTATTCCAAAAAATAGAAATGTAAGGAAAACTTCTGGACTCATTCTATGAAGCCAGAATTACACTGATTCCCAAACCAGTCAGACACCCAACAAAAAATAAGAACTATAGGCCAATATCCCTGATGAATATGGATGCACAAATTCTCAACAAGATACTAGCAATTCAAATTCAACAGCATATAAAAAGAATTATTCACCTTGATCAAGTTGGATTAATTCCTGGGCTGGAGGCCTGGTTCAATATTTGCAAATCAATCAAAGTGATACATCACATTAATAAAAGAAAAGATAGAACCTTATGGTCCTGTCAATTGATGCAGAAAAAGCACTTGGCAAAATACATCATGCTTTCTTGATGAAAACCCTCAAGAAAGTCGGGATAGAAGGAACATACAGAAACATCATAAAAGCCAAATATGAAAAGCTCACAGCCAATATCATCCTCAATGGGGAAAAACTGAGAGCTTTCCCCTGAGATCAGGAACATGACAGGGATGTCCACTCTCACCACTGTTGTTTAACATAGTGTTGGATGTCCTAGCATAAGCAATCAGACAACGAAATGAAATAAAAGGTATCAAAATTTGCAAAGATGAAATCAAACTTTCACTTTTTGCAGACAACATGATACTCTACATGGAAACCAGGCAGATTCCACCAAAGTCTGCTAAAACTGACACATGAATTCAGAAAAGTCACAGGGCACAAATTAATGTACAGAAATCAATTACATTTTTATACACCACTAATGAAACACCAGAAAGATAAATAAAGAAATGTATCCCACTCACAATTGCACCAAGTTCCATAAAATACCTAGGAATAAACCTAACCAAATATGTAAAAGATCAGTATGCTGAAAACTATAGAAAGCTAACGAAGGAAATTGAAGAAGATACAATGAAATAGGAAAACATTCCATGCTCGTAAATTGGAAGAATATTGTTAAAGTATCTATACTACCCAAAGCAAGTTGAACAAACAATCCTAAAATTTGTATGGAAAAACAAAAGACCCTGAATAGCCAAAGCAATATTGAAGAAGAAAACCAAAGTGGGAGGCACCACATTCCCAGACTTTAGTCTCTACTACAAAGATGTAATCATTAAGACAGTATGGTATTGGCACAAAAACAGACACATAGACCAATGGAATAGAATAAAGACCCCAGAATTAGATACCCAAATGTATGGCCAACTAATCTTTGACAAAGCAGAAAAGACTATCCAATGGAAAAAAGACAGTCTCTTTAGCAAATGGTGCTGGGAGATCTGGACAGCAACATGCAGAAAAATGAAACTAGAACACACTCTTACACCATTCACAAAAATAAACTCAAATTGGATGAAGGACCTGAATGTGAGACAGGAAACCATTAAAACCCTAGAGGAGAAAGCAGGCAACAACTTCTTTGACCTCAGCTGCAGCAATTTCTTACTCTGCATGTCTCCAAAGGCAAGGGAATTAAAAGCAAAAATGAACTATTGGGACTTCATCAAGATAACAAGCTCTGCACTGCAAAGAAAACAATCAACAAAACTAAAGGGCAACCAACAGAATGGGAAAAATATTTGCAAATCATATATTGGATAAAGTGTTAGTATCTAAGTCTATAAAGAACCTACCAAACTCCACACTCAAAAAACAAATAATCCAGTGAAGAAACGGGCAGAAGACATGAATAGACACTTTTCCAACAAAAAAATCCAGATGGCCAACAGGCACATGAAAAGATGCTCAACATTACTCATCATCAGGGAAATACAAATCAAAGCCACACTGAGATATCACCTCACACTGGTCTGAGTGGCTAAAATGAACAAATCGGGAGACTACAGATGCTGGTGAGGATGTGGAGAAATGAAAACCTTCTTGTACTGCTGGTGAGAATGCAAACTCATGCATTCTCTCTGGAAAAGTGTGGAGGTTTGTGGGGAATAAGCTTAGAAATCCCCTGGGCTTGCACCAATGGGTTAACAAGACATAAAGAATTACAAAGCCATAGGATGCTGATACCCAATCTTGGATAAACAAGATAAGGCCCCCAGAATAGAGTAGCGGGGGCAAAGTCCCCCGGTTCAAAGGTATATGAGGTAAGTAAGATTAGCTATTCAGGGCAAAAGCATCCCCCAATTTAGAACTATAGCAGAAGGCTGCTTTCATAGGAAATAAGGACCAAATAAGGCCAACAGGTAAATAGGGCTATAGACTGCTACTTTGGGTTAAGCTGCCCAGAGGAGACCTGATTAGCAAAAGAAAAGGTGCCTTATCAACGCTGAGGTTACTTGCTCTATGTGTCTTAACTCCTAAGCTAGCTAAGGTAAACAGAAATGGTGCCTCTTGTCTGCCAGAAACAACCATCTGCCCAGTGCCATGATTTTGTTTTATATTGACCCAAACCCCAAACACCATATATCTTCAAAACACCCTCTCCCTCATTCCCATGAGTTACTGTTCACAGATTCTTTGTCTCTTTGTGTACACCCATCATGTTTGTAAGCCTTCTGACCTTACTAAAATACAGGGCAAGGACACTTATTCGGGGCTCTTGTCTTTTCCCAGACATTAGCCATCTCTTGCTTTTAATCCTGTGTCCACTCTCTTGGGGACAAAAGAGGATTTTAGACTTTGAGTCTATAACAGAAGTTCATCAAAAAATAAAAACAGAACTACCTTACAACCAAGCATTAGCACTACTAGGAATTTATCCGAGGGATACAGGAGTGCTTATTCATAGGGGCACATATGCCCCAATGTTTATAGCAGTGCTGTCAACAACAGCCAAATTATGGAAAGCCTAAATGTCCATCAACTGATGAATGGATAAAGAAGATGCGGTTTATATACACACTGGAATACTAGTTGGCAATGAGAAAGAATGAAATCCCACCATTTGCAGCAACACAGATGGAACTGGAAGGTATTATGCTGAGTGAAGTAAGTCAGTCAGAGATGGAAAGATATCATATATTTTAACTCATAGGTGGATCTTGAGAAACTTAACAGAAGACCATAGGAGAAGAGGAGGGGAAAAAAAACAGTTAAAATACAGATGGAGGGAGGGAAACCGTAAGTGACAAATACAGAGAACAACTGAGGTTTGATGGGGGTTGGGGGACAGGGGAAAGTGGGTGATGGGCATTGAGGAGGGCACTTGTTGAGATGAGCATTGGATGTTGTATTAACCTATGAACCCCCAAAACCAAGAGCACATTTTACACACTGTATGTTAGCCAATTTACCAATAAGTTATATTAAAAAAATTAAAGACCAGTTAAGCATGCTCCCAAACCAATCAGGTGACTCAGATTTCCAGAGGAAACTCAAACTAAGCTCAGGCACTACCAGACTCTCTACCACTTAGGATAGTGTAACCCCAGAAAGGACAGTCTTCCTCAGGCATTCCAATATATACCCAAAGTCCAAATAACACATATCAGGAGAGTCAAAAATCTTCAAAGGAACCTAGATCTGCTCATAGAACCAAAGATAATGCAAGAATCAAATCAGGGATCCTGTCCAATGCAGGACAGAGCACCATCACATGGAATCCCAGACACATCTAAGATGTTACAGACTCAGGAAACCTAACTCAGCTGAGGAAACACTCAGTTCAGAGAAATCTCCAAATATACCACTTTTCCTAAGATACAAGAAAGGATGTCTCTGACCCAAATAAAGGGCCCCAGGAAGCAATCAAGAATTCCAGACCCATATAAGGCAAAAACTTAACTGAGGATTTTGATAGACATGATAGATACCTGAAACATGCAGAGTGTGACCTTTCTCGAGAAACTCATTGCTGCCTTACTTCTTTAATATTTTTGTTTTATTAAAGACTAAAAGTAACCTTAACAGCACCCAGTCCCTCAAAGTTCTGAAATCCTTGCTTCCAAATTCCTTTAAGACTTAAACTATCCCTGACCACCACTAACCAAAAGTAAATAATCAGTCACTCCTCCCAGGCCCAGTGCAGCTCTTCCTGCTCATCGGTCATGTCCTGTGCTTTAATAAAATCACCTTTTTGCACCAAAGACATCTCAAGAATTCTTTCTTGGTGGTTTTCTCAAGACCCCATCAGTTGGCATCCAAGCACATGACTTTGAGTCTTTTCATCTGGACCTGAGCCATGGTGCAAATTCAGTGAGTACTTTCTCTTTTCCTCCTTTACTCTCAAATCAGGGTATTTTCAAGGAGTATGGTCTTACTGGAAGAGTTTGATATCAATTGCTCAGGTTGTAATCCGCTAGCCTG
Organism: Panthera leo; assembly: GCF_018350215.1. NCBI lineage: Eukaryota > Metazoa > Chordata > Mammalia > Carnivora > Felidae > Panthera > Panthera leo. The sequence continues at coordinate 150,995 of NW_024962240.1, forward strand.
GGGCTACTCTATGGAGAAGAAAAAGCCTACCTTTTGGCTGGTAGTTAGTACCCTGGGAAGAATGATAATGAGACCAAGAAATTTGATGCCCTGTCTTTATTTCTGTCCTTATACAAACTTGTCTATCTTGGACACTGGACAATCACGTAAGTCACCAGAACAGCTGCTAATCTTAAGACTTCCATGTAAGTTTTCCTCCTCATTGATCTAAAGTAATCCCCTCCATATCTCTGGTCTGGCTGCTTCTGGCCCCAGGACCTCCACTGGAAGCTGGCCAAAATCAGTACTTGATTGAATTAAAACCCAACTGGGGACCATTTTCTTGGAAGTTGGCTGTATAGACTATAATGTTGTGTTGTTGCTTAGATGATATCATGATGGATTTCTGTCTTTACTATTTCTGGTAAAAGTCCTCTGCTAACTATTTAAATTACAGAATTTGCTTTTCAAGACAAGGTAAACTAAGGCACAGCCTTTTACAACACCACCTTTTAAGGCACAGGCACAGAACAGTATTTTGGTCCATACTCCAGGTAATAATTTGTAGCCTAGGATACAAAGGGGAAGCAAGGGGTGTTAGCATCCCTTCTCCAGGGGTCTGTAGTGGCTGTCAGTGATCATAGCAATTTTTTGTTTAAGGGATGCCTCTGGTCTCTTTGACACCAGAACCTCCATATCCTGCATGGGACACCACTCCTGAGTCGGGGGCTCGGGGCAGATTTTTGGTAATGGGCTTTCTATACTTTGCAAACCATGGGGGATCTTCTTCAGTCCCCAAGATCTCTCCCTGAAGATGCCTTCTAACTCACTGTATGTATGCATATGTACATATATGTATATGTACTTTTAATATGTTTTGATATAAGGTCATCTCTTGATATTTAATTGTCACATTGTTACATGTCATGGAAATAACTGGATTTCTTTGTCAACTGCATCACAATGAACTCTCACATCGTATTGTTAATCATGTCCACTTTTTGAGTCTTTTGTCATTTAAGTTACTGTTCTGATGCTCTAACAAAACATATTTCATCTTCAAGGAAATTTATACAAATAATTTTTAGAACAAATATAAGTATTTCACATCTTTAAAAGCATAAAACAAATGAGTGAAATTTTCCAAAATTAAAAAAAAATCTGTATTCAAACTGAACAAGAGTAAGTAACATGGGACTAACTAAACAGAGGAAGGTTATAGTTATGTGATTCTTATACTCTCTAATATTTGATCTTCCAGATTAAGGGAACTTTGTCTTAAGATACCTGTGACATACAGAAATGTGATGCAATATTAATTTGTAAACAAACTGAAGCATCTAACTTTCCTCTTTCTCTGAACCCTCTGAAACTCAAAAGCTCTCTAAGTATTCTTTCTTTCATGGCAGTTACAGTTATTTGCATAATTTCAATAGGAATCTGTTCATCTTGTAACAGGACAACATTGGAAATACTGGTTATTTTATGAAGGCTTTGACTGGAATGTCATATTTGAGACCAACATGCTTAGACTCAGATGTAACAGTATACAGCTTTAAGGAACTAAGGTTGGCTTTATGAAGCATGGAAATGTTGGCCTGATCCCTCAGTTACAGAGTTCCCAGAAGCCTTCCTGGCAGGTTCGGGAACCTCAGGATATCTTGGGAACATCGTGGAATTTACCCAATTCCACAGGCATTGCAGGTATGTCTGACAGCAAGTATTCATCTGTGAACAAACTGAAGTGTTTAACGTTTTTCTCTCTGAACTCTCTGAAATTCAAAACCTCTTAGTAAGTATTCTTTCTTTCCTGGTAATTTCAGTTGTTTGCACAGCCTCCAGAGAGGCTGATGAAAGTTCATATTGATTCCTTATGAAAAGTTCCAGCAAAGCAAAGTATAAAAGGTCTATATGATCAATCACTGTTCTTGCTGAGCTTATGTAAATAATCAGGCCAAGTTAGTTAAAATTGGACTTGTTTTACAAATTAATTATTCTTGATTTGGATATTTCTGGAAATGAATGTTATTAGAGAGAAAAAAATATGTTTCAATAATGCACATTTATGGATTTTAAATTCTAGTTCTGACTGTCTTTAACTGTTTGTTGTTTGCCTAAATTAGATAATTTGAGGTTCACTTTAGAGAAATTGTAACAAAACTCACGTGTAGACAATTTTTGTGTGAGTTGCTCTGTAGGCCATTCAAAAGGATCATCACAGACATTTATTTGAGTTACAAACCAGAAAAACCCATTTGATTCCCCTGCCTGTTCCCACTCAATCTGAGAGTGGTTCAAGCCTGACATTCAGAAATCTTCTCATCAGCATCACAGGAGACTCAGGCACTTGTTTAATAATTTTCTCTAATAATTAACCTATATTTTTCTTGTTTCTATAAAAGTATTTCTTATTAATTACCTAATTGCTTGCTAAGCAAAATAGAGTCTATATAATGGGTAACACCACCTACCACAAAATCAAAGCCTTAAATGATTCTTAAAATAATGTTGTATTATTAAACACTAAAAGAATTCAAATGCATAAAACAGTTCTATAAAATAAAATGACATTAGATGTTTTAACTACTGCACAAGGTGGAACGTGTGCTCTCATACATCAGAATGCTGTATATACATCCCAGATTATCATGAAAAATATTTCTGAGTTTCTGATAAATACTCAAATTGGCACTTTAAATGATCCCTATCTTTCCTCTAATAATTGATCAATTCCTGGAGTAAAGAAAGATTTTTGTCAACCATCAAAGGACTCTTATTTTGGCTTCTTTTTCTGTTATTTTAATCATGTTTTGCTGTTTTCTCCCATCTCTCAGCACCCGGTGCCAAGGCTCCTTCACTACCATAACTTCAAGCCAACAGATGATCCTTTCTACTCAAGAAGACTCCCTTTTGCTATCAGCTCTAAACAGAGATGCCTTAGCCTTTCCTAAATCCTATTAAGTTCTCCACTGACCAACCTTGACTCATAGGAAGGGACATCTCCACACCTCTCTTTAGTAGGAAGAAGCTACGAAAGATGAGATCTTCCACTTTCAGCAACCTTAAAGTTTTAAGGGTCAGGATTGTTCAGGGGGGAGAATGATGAGAAAACCAAAGGCAAGAGACATGTAGCTGAATTTAAATATCCTAACAGCTTGCAGCCCAATAATAGACACCTGAAACATGCAGAGTGTGACCCTCCTTAAGGAAATCATGGCTGCCTTAGTGCCTTAATGTTTTTGTTTTATTAAAGACTAAAAGTAAACTTCTCTTCACAGCAGCTAGTTTGTTAATGTTCTGAAAGCCTTACTTCCAAATTCCTTAGAGATTTAGGCTATCCCTAGCCCTAATTAATTGAAGAGTATGTAATAAGTCACTCCTCACAACCCCAGTGCAGCTCTTTCTTCCCATATGTCCTGTCTCTGTGCGTTAATAAAACCACTCTTTTGCACCAAGGTCTCCAGAGTTCTTTATTGGCTGTTTGCTCAATAACCCAATCTTAGCACATTTAGCACAGCAGAGATCAAGTCCACATAAAAGAACCCCAGATCCACCTCTGTGAATCAGCTAAAGGTAACTCAATTCATCTCAGGACTCATCCCAGAGCCCAGAAAGATGCACAGACCCACACCAGAAAGCTAAGACTTACTTCCCAAGACCCACACAAAATCTCAGACAAAATTCGGGACCATAAACTCAGATATGGCAACCATAGACATTACCTGGGGTGCATAAATATACCACAAAAGGGCTGAATATTACCTCGGTAAGGCTGCAACACACCTCAAGGGATCCAGACACACCTCAGGAAATTAGGATGAAACTAGGATAGATGATAAACCTCACAACACCCAGGATAGATGATAAACCTCACAACACCCAGATTCAGTTAAGTCATCGACGACAACACTAGTGGAGTCTTTTTTTAATTAAAAAAAATTAATGTTTATTTATTTTTCTGAGACAGAGAGAGACAGAGCATGAATGGGGAAGGGTCGGAGAGAGATGGAGACACAGAATCCGAAACAGGCTCCAGGCTCTGAGCTGTTGGCTCAGAGACTGACGCAGGCCTCCAAGTTACAGACCGTCAGATCATGACCTGAGCGGAAGTCAGACGCTCAGCTGACTGAGGCACCCAGGAGCCCAATTTTTTTTAACGCTTATTTTTGAAAGAGAGAGACAGACTGCAAGCTGGGAAGGGCAGAAAGAGAGAGGGAGTCAAGTAATCTGAAGCCAATTCCAGGCTCTGAGCTGACAGCACAGACCCTGACGCAGGGCTCAAACTCACGAACTGTGAGATCATATCCTGAACCGAAGTTGGGTGCTCAACCGACTGAGCCACCCAGCCACCCCAAACATTTAATTCTTTTGAGGTGGTGCAGAGAGAGAGACACACACACAAAATATGAAGCAGGCTCTAGGCTCTGAGCTGTCAGCAGGGGTTGAACTCATGAACTATGAGATCATGACCTGAGCCGAAGTTGGACGCTCAACCACCCAGGCACCCCCAGTACAGGAGTCTTATATGTGACCCGGCACTGAAGAAGCTCTCAGACATCAGACCAAGTGGGCATGTAGGGATTCCTCTGAGAGAGAGTAGCAGCAGCAGCAGTAGTATGCACATAGACTTTATTTCATATATCATTAGATATAAGATCAAAGAATATCAAAATATGAAAAGAGACAACAAAGGATCTTTAGACATTAACTAGATATGCATCTGGTGGCTTTATGAACACACATGTAGTTTCAAAGAGTGTTAGGGAGTTACAACAGGTTTTATATCTTAACTGTCCCCTGGGGACCATGGGGTTCTGCATCTCATTATGCTATTGTGTTCAACAGCCTTGAGACCAGAACATTGTTGATGTTTCAACTATTGCCCCATTCACCCTCTCCAGAAATAACTCCACACTTCTACTCTCATAAAAAAATAAATAAATAAACCTAGACCAGCCACAGTGAAACTCTCCATATTAGGGGATTTGATTCTGTTCATTCATCACCAGATAAATCCTAGGTGGCCCATGATAAACTATACAAAACCCAGAATTCCTCAGAGACTGAAAATTCACCTACTGGGCTTCAGACAACATGCCAAGTGACCCCATAATAAAGTCAGAGTTACAGACCAAACTGAAGGGACCAGTTCCATCAAATGTGTATCACACATTAAGAGAACACATACTAGCACAGTGGACAGCAATTTAAGCAAAGCCATCCTCAAAGAACACCCTAATATCCCATACTCAAATATATCTCAGCTCCACCTTAGGGGACTGTAGATTCACTACAAGGAACCCATAATACTTTTATTCAGTTTGAGAGGACACAGACTCAGCACACCAGATTCTAGGAAACACATCAGGTGGATTTAGATGGTACTTATCCAATGTCATGTCCCAATGAAAGTTGTCAAAATCACACTTAGTGAAGTCCAGGTCAAACTTATAAACACACAGACTAGACATGAGTATCTGCAGAGATTACCCTATGGGCCCATACTTAACACAAGGATCTTAAGATCCAGCAATAGGGACTTCAGATCTATTATAGCATGGCCAGGCTCAGTTCTGGAATCACAGACTCAGTTAAGGATACTCATCTTCTAGCAAAGGAAATCTTCAAACAAATCAGAGGGGTATAGGCCCACCTCAAAAGAATGCAGACACCCATCAGAGAACACAGACTCATTTCTGCATACTCAGGGACATCTCAGAAAACACATACAAATTCAATGTATGCAGAGTCACACCACTCATCATAAAACATCACCATAGTGTCTACTTGCCATCTGAAAGGTACTTAATCCTGTCTCAAAGAGGAATAAACATACGATATCTATGCTCAGATCCAACTCTGAAGACACACTCAGCTCTGGCTACTCTTGATACTCCTTGAGAGTTGTCAAACCCACCTCAAGGAATCCCAGACCACTTCAGGGTATTCTAGCTCAGCTGACAAGATCTCAACATACCTCAGAGAACCCAAACATACTTTGGGTACATAAGACTTACATCAGGCAATCAAAATTCAATGTGGAATTCCTGGATCCAATTCAGGGGCACCTAGTCTCACTTCATGGGACCACAAGTATCTCAGAAAAGAGTATAGGGTCTCAGGCATTCATAAAATATTCTGATCCATTTCAGGGTGCACAAGTTCAATTCACAAACCATACAAACATCTCAGGGGACCCAAGGTATGTTCAGATACCCCATGTCAGCTCAGAAGATTTCAGTTCCAAATGAGAGAACACATATGTCCCTGTGATTTCTCCATATTTAACTCAGGTGATCCAGAATCAGTTTGGGGACCCTAGATCCTAGTTAAGAAATCTAAGATCCAATTCATGAGATCCAGATTCATCTAAGGCATTCCCTGACCACATCACAGGGGTCTCAGACCCCAAAGGAAGACCCAGTCCCACTACAGGAGACCCAAACACACCAGAGGACACCAACTCCATTGGGGCGCCTGGGTGCCTCAGTCAGTTAAGCGTCCGACTTCAGCTCAGGTCATGGTCTTGCAGTCTGTGAGTTCAAGCCCTGCGTTGGGCTCTGTGCTGACAGTTCAGAGCCTAGAGCCTGTTTCAGATTCTGTGTCTACCTCTCTTTCTTTCTGACTCTCCTCCTGTTCATGCTCTGTCTCTCTCTGTCTCAAAAATAAATAAACGTTAAAAAAATTTAAAAAAAGAGCACCAACTCTATTTAAGTATCCTCAGATAAAACCCATGGTAGCCAGGAAAAAAAACAGGCAATCCAGTCATTTTTAGGGCACTAAGACTTAGATGAGAGGGCCTCAGAGTACATATCAAGTGGCTACAAACTACAATTTGGGATCCATGACCCATGTAGGGAGAAGGCACAAAAAGTAACATTAGGGTTTATATAACCACATAAGGGACATAGATTTAGCTAGGGACTCAAATCATTTCAGTCATCTCCAAATATTATAACATATCCACACTCAACACAAGAAACCCTAGATCCACCTTACATGACACAGACCCAGCTGATTCAGCTCAAGAAACCAACATCCACCAAAGGTACCCAGACTCACTTCAAGGGACCAGGGACAATGCTGTAAGTGGTTCCAAACTAAACTCAGGGAGTCCCAGACCCAAACGAAGGGACCTTAGAATCACCACAAGGGGTCCATTCTGTATGTACCTAATCACACATAGCCTCAGCTCTGGTATTCCCAAGCAATACCTCAATAGGTCCACACTTAGCACAAGTTATATAAGACCCTCTACAGAGGAAACAGCACAAACAACCCATTTTCAGTTTAGCTCCCCGAACAACACTCCAATTCTCCTCATACAGTATCGGTGTCCAAAAAACCCAACTGGGTCCTATACACAGTTCAGGAAGCCTAGATTGAGCTAAGAGGACTCAAACTATGTTAAGAAGATCCTAAGTCTCTTACTATCAGAGAAGCTTACCACATCAGAGAACACTGACTCAAAGGGGATTTTATTTGTGTGTTTTATAAATGAGAAATATGACCAGGACCTTAGACACCAGCAACAGATGCCAAAAAAAATCTCTCTAAAGAATACAAGTCAAAATGAGAGAAGCCTCTTGATAACAAATATCCAGAACACCATGTGCATCTCAGATCCAATACCATTGTGAAAAGAACATACAGTAATAATGGCTAAAATATCACTTCAGTGAAGTCCAAATATACCTGAGGGACCCACACACACATCAATGTACTTACAATTACTCAGACCAACAAGGATATATTTCAGATACTCAGACTAACCTAGGGCATCATCAATAACATAGCATCTCAAAACATATTTCATGGGCCTCCAACAAAATTCAGGATACACAGATTTTGTTTATGGATACAGACTCATTTCAGGAAATGCAGACCAATCTCAAAGAACCTAAGTCCTCTTGCTGAACCCCATATGGAACCCACGTGGAAGTCATTTAGTCTCATACAATAACTCTTAAGACATAGAACCATTTCATATAACCCAACACCACATCAGAGGATACATATTCACACAAACACCTCAAACATAAACAGATTTCCCTATAAGGCTCAGGTCAGGAGCCTCTAGACCCTCTTAAGCAACACTAAACTTGGGAGAGTCACAGCACTCCAGGAAACCAAAGTATTCCAGGAGGCCCTATACAAATCTCAGGGGCCCCCAACACATGTCAACCAACCCTAACACACCTCATGAAATCCAACCAACACCTGGAGAGGCAATCTCACTTTGGAATTGAATACCAGATTCAATTGGGGCGACTCTAGAACCTGCCTCAGGTAGTCTGGCTCAACTGAACGGACCCAAGACTGACAAATCACCTGAAAGTGCAATAGGAAAACCAGGTAACCTAGATCCATATCAAAGATCCCCAGGAAGCATTGTAGGGTCTCAGACTTTTACAGTAAGTCCCATACCCATCTCACTGGACCCTGTCTTAATTTGGGGAAACGTATATACTTTCCAGACATCCCTCAAACAATACTCCATGGTACCATGGGAAAAACATCTCAGACCTTCCTCAAGGGATGCAGATTAAGTTCAGATGACCCAAGGCCCACCACAATAAATCTCATACCAACCTCTGTTCAAGCATCTTCATATAAAAACCAAGGGGCTTTCTATCATGGCAGGGACTCAGTATCTTCAAGAGTCTTAGACTCAGCTCAGGGCACACCTAACAATATGCCAGGTCCCTCTATACCAAGTCAATAAGTCCCAGACCTAAAATAAGGTCACATGGGATCCCAGATGCCACTAAAGTGATATATACTTAGTATGTGTAAATTCAACTCCTGTATTCTCAAATTATATCCCACCAATCAATCCTTAATAGAGGGAAACTCAGAGAAGAAACCCTAGATCCACCTTGCAGGACTCATAGTCTGTTCAGAACCCTGGACTGCACAGTGGTAACTCCAGAAAAATTAACTGAGTTCAGAAAATATGAAGGGCCAAAGTCTCCTCACAGCAAAATCTAAATTTGAAGAGACTAAGACTTATTTCATGTGTCAACTAACAAAACTCTGAAAAGTCCACATTCAATGCAGGAGGTCTCAAGCAACTCAAGAAGTCTCAAGTCCACTAGATTTAGCAAAGAGTACTCAGAATCTACTCAGAGAAACACAGAACCATATTAGAGGATTCAGACTAATTTCTGGAGGCAGAGAGCATCCATATGAGAACTCATTCAGGTGAGGAAATATCAGATAAGCCAAAGACAAATACACAGAGGTGCTCATAATCCCCTCAAAGATCCCTAAAGTATTCCTTGTATTTTACTGATTTTGGCACCTCAAAAGAAGTCCCAGACCCAGCTCCTGGTTCAAAAGATATCCCAAAGATATACATGCTACTCAGGCACCCCCTACACATCTGAGGGAGAGGGGGTCCAGGACACACTTCAGGGAACACAGACACTCCTAAAGGATTTTTAGACTTGAACTCAGCACACTGAAATATTTGGCAGTTGATGCTACATCTACTTGAGGGCTTCAAAGTTGTTTATTCATCCCTACCAGGACACATCTCAGGAGACTCTGACTCAAGTCAAAGGACCCATGACATTAAGCCAACTGGACCCAGATCAATCTTATAAAATCCCAGACCCAAATGAAAAGGCTCAAGAGCCACAGGAGTCCCAACCAGTCCCATGTAAGATAATACGTATTCAGTTCAGAATGGAAACTCACCCCAGGCATTACAAAACTATATACTACTGGGCCCACCCTCATCACATGAGAATTCAGACACACCACAGAGGATCCAGACTTAGTTCAGGATCAGATCACAGCCCAAATGCCAAATGGCCCAAGGCTAAACTCAGAATCACAACCCTAAAGAAAGAGCCCAAGTACTCCCACAGCAGATGCTACAACCTCCTGAAGGACTAGGACTGAATTTACACATGCACAAATTATACCTAAATTACCAATATTCAGTGTGGGAAATCAGGTTCAATTTAGGAACCCATAGACCATATACTCTAAGCCCTCCTAAGGGAACACAAACTCAGCTCAAGAGACCCAAAATCACTTGGTAGGCCCTAAAAGAGCTAAAGAGTTAGTTGAGATGCTATGGAGAGGTACAGGACAAATTCACAGAACACAGACACAATTGGAAAATCTAGACTTAATCTGCTGACCCAGACCCTCCTAAGGAAAACATATACAATTTAGACTCAGATCATGTATCCCCACAGATAAATACAAAGAGTATAATCCATCTCAAAGAACTCCAAATTTAAACCTTAATAAATTCTAGGCATACCTTAGAGAATCTAATAATCCTCAGACACCCCAGACCTGATCAGAACACTTTGACATACTTCAAGGACTTAGCTCATAGATTTCCAAGCAACATATTAGGCTAAGAACTTATATTTAACCAGCTGAGAGTGAACCAGAACCAAGTCAAGGAAACACAGAACCATTTAGAGGATCCAGACTCATGCCCATGCCTACGTTAAGGAACACTTACCCAGTCTGTGGGTCCCAGAACAGCTTTATATTATTAGAAACATTTCAGAATGTTTAAAACCCATGCTGACACAGCTTAGACATCTCTTGAAGACAAACATATAAAACACATCTCAGTGGTTGCAAGCAGAACTCAGAAGACTAAGACTTATGTCAATAAACAAAAACCAAATTTAGGTGTATGAAAACAGATAAATATAAACCCCTAAAGCACCCCAGGATCTCCATATCTATATCAGAAGTCCTTAAATAACTTTAGTGATATCAGATAGGGCTCAGGAATCTCAAAACAATATACCAGGTAGCCTGGAAACAGTCCAAGTGATCCAGAGTTAGCTGAGGATATTAAAACCATCTCAGACATCCCAATCTAAATCTGGAGGGACGGGTTCAGTTCAGAATATGTCAGATCTACCTTGAAGATTGCAGATCTACTTCAAAGGACCCTAGATACACTTCAGGACTCTTGAAACCCACCTCAGAAAATCCAAAACTACTTCAGAGTATCCAAACCTACCTCATGGGACACCCATTCAACAGTCCAAAGACACAACTCTGGTATTACAAGTCTGTCTGTGTTCAGAGGACTGAATTATAAAATAATGATCCCATCAAAAGTCCAAGATTCACTCCAAAGGTCTCAAACCCACAAGGGAAACTAGATGAATTCCCAAGGGACTGTGGCCCACATCAAGGGACATTTCCTTCCTTATGGGACCAATATTCAGTTTAGGGGCACATATACAATATTCCAGGTAGTTTCTGACCAATTATGGGAACAAGATTCATAAACAGAATCCCAGATCCCTGTAAGTTAATACAGAGTATGGAAGAGTGCCCTTTCACCCATCTCCAGGACATTCATTCATTTCAGTGATATCAGACCCAGCACAGGTATCCCCAAACAATATACCAGGGGGCTAACATATTCTCAAGTCATGACAAGTCAGCTCAGATGATTTAGAAGCATTGCAGGTAACTTCAGACACTACTTCAGAGGCAAATTAACTTTGGACCACCCTACATCTACCTTGTAAATAGCAAACACATATCAATGACCAAAGACCCATTTTGGAGTTTCAGGGATAATTTCAGGAAACTCTAGTCTTGGAGCACCCAAACATACCATGTATATATCCATATGAAACTCAGATGATCTAGATTTAGGTCAAAGGCTAAAATTCACTTGATGGGACACAAAATATTCAATATTCAAATATTCACACACACAAACACCCAAACGAGATAATGCAGAATTGACCTTACAGGAAGACACAAATTAAATACTAAAAATTCATTTCTGGAGTTTCACGTTTACCTCAGGAGAACACTGTCTCATTTTACTGCATATAGATTCAGAAAAGGAATTCAAAGTTATCATCCAAATCTTAGAGACCCAGATCATAGTGATAAAAATCAAATTCCCTAAACATAGACACCTTGCATGACCTAAACTGAAGAACTCTGGATCCAACTCAGGAGACTCTAGAATAAGACCTAGACAACAAAATTCATATATTCATAACAACTATACCAACCACACAGAGTCCAGGACTCACATCTGTGGACCCGACAAAAATAAAATATCTCCAGGTAACATGTAGAATTCACCCATGGGATCTATACTTAGTGCAAAGGACCACATAGGTAAAATCCTACTTGATACACATTAAGCAACACAAAATCTGCTCAGAAGGTCAAAGACTCACATTAAAAAAATCCTGAATACACTTCTGGGGAATCAGAGTTTGCCCAAGCACACCAAGACATCACATATCCCAAGAACTATCACAGGTGACCCCTGACTCATCTCCGAAAATCCATGATTACCTTAAGAGACTCAGAATCACTTCAGGAGATGCCAAAACCTGACGCACCACAAATAAGCCAGACTCACTTCAGTAAGTTACCCATCTCACTGAGTTACCCATATCAGGTAACTAGAGTCATCTCAGGAAGCCCCTGGTTCACCAGACTAACTGCAAAGGAACTAGACTCAACTCAGGAGATCTAGATTTAACTTAGGAATACCAGTTTCAGCTAAGGAGACCCCAGACACCCTTTAGCAATTCCTAGACCCACTTCAGTGGTCCCAGACCAATCACTGGGGAGTAAAAGACATCATAGAAAACCCATACCATGTCAGAAGTCTCCAGAACCACATAATGCGGTCACAGGCATACCTTTCAATAATACCTTCAGGTGATTCTCAGTTCAGGAGATCACATATCTACTTCATCGATATAAAGCAGATCCATTAGGTGCATCCCTTGAAATCACTACACCTGAACCAGGCCTCCCTCAGAAACTTCAAATTACTTTCAGTGGACCCTAACCCATCACAAGAAAATTGCTCATCCCCACAAATACACTAAGTGGTCAATAATATTTCAGATGACCTAGTCAGCTCAAAGGATCCAGATTCATTTCAGGGGACTTTAGTACAACCCTTAGAGGATGACCCAGTTCAGGATACCAGGAGATCTATCTTCAAGATGGCAACTTATTATCCATTACCTTGGATAATGTCAGACTTATTTTAGGAAATATGCCTCAGTTTCATGAATCCCAGGTACATCTTGTAGCACCTGCATGTTCATTTATTTTCTCACATTCATCTCAGGTGACCTAGGTGTAGCTCAATAGCCTTATACTCAACTTGTGATCCTAGATGCACTCACCTCATGGTACCCAGACTTAGTTATGTCATCTCCCAGTTGTGGCATCTGAGAGGTTCACAAACTCCCATCACCCACATCAGGAGATCCACAAGCAGGGGACACAGGTTCCAGAAAAATACCTAAAGACCTGGGTTTTAAAAAAATAAAACAAACTTCAGGGAATCCATACTGTGTTCAAGGCACCCAGATGAAATACAGGAGATCCAAGAACTACCATAGTGGATAACAGCCTGGAGATCCAGGATAGAACCCAACGTTGTTCAGACATTCCTATTTAAAACCAAAAATGAAATCTCAATCTGCCAACCCCCTTCAGAGGACCATAAGCTTATTTCAGCAGGAAAAGACTCCAATCAAAGAGATACCCGAGGATCTTGGCAGCCCCAGGCCCAACACAGTACTTCTGAGACCTACTTCAGCTCAGAAGATCCCCATTCCCACCTCAAGGATCCCTAAACCCACCTTTCCCCCCATAATAACAGTGTAGGTATTTGTATTGGCAAAGTAGTGTAATTTAAAATGCCTATATCCCCTGGCTTATCACAGTAGAACTATACCTTGCTGTTTCTAAAAAGTACTGAGGTTCATGGAAGTTCCTATCAATGTCTTGGAAGAAAATCTAAAGCCACCCCCTTAAGTGTCAACACAAAAGATGACCTTGTGTAGGAAATTGGGGGGAAATGGAGGTTTCTGAAGGAAAGTACGTAACATGGATCGGAAGTAGGACTGTGAGACTTCTATTCTCAACTGTGTAAAGGAAGTCCATAGATTTGGGGGTCCTTGGAGGGACAGTGGAATTATTAAAGGGAAATCAATGATTTTGAGCGGGCAAAGGAAGAGACTAAACAATGAAACTGTCATTATGGAAAGCTACATTTGCAAAGGGAAAAATTCTTTGGGTAATAAAGATGACACTGTAGTGGATAGAGATGAAAAAGGAATAGCAAAGAAAGACAAATGGTGAGAAAGGAAGAAGAAATGGCTCCCATCATGTACGAAGCTTGTTTTGGTATCGTGGTTGGAAGCTGCTGTCATCTTCTTGGTCCCAACTTCTTGGTAAAGCTATTAACTTCATGGTGTTGGATGTCTTTGGTACTCAATCTAAGGTCTCCAACTGGAGTGGACCTCCACTCAGAGCAAGTTTTATATCTTTTCAGTTAAGAAACATGAATTCAAAGTTGGGTCCAAGGAGTCTGGAGGCACTGTGAAGAGGATGAATGGCAAAAGGCCACAAACATTTCATCTGAGGCAAAATAGCAGAAAAAAAACAAACAAACAAACAAACAAAAAAAAAACAAATTGAGATTTAGATAAGGACAGACTTTATTTAAAACAAATTATTGAATAGAAGAATGTGCCAATCTTAGAATCTGTGAGTATCTCAAAATCAAGCAGAAAATATCTTTTTTTAAGAAGAGATAGGGCACTGGGTGGTTCAGTGAGTTAAGCGTCTGACTTCAGCTCAGGTCATGATCTCATGGTTCATGGATTAGAGCTCTGAGTCGGGCTCTGTGATGACAGTTCAGAGCCTGGAGGTTGCTTCAGATTCTCTGCCTCCCTCCCTTTCTCTCTCTTCTCTGTTCCCCTGTTCATGCTTTGTCTCTCTCAAAAATAAATAAACATTAAAACAATTTAAGAAATGTTTAAGACGAAGGGATAAAAACAGCTTGCAGGAACTTATGGGAAGACCAGCAGAAGGGTGAGCAGGAGGCTAAATAGGGGCATTTTTACAAGAAATGTCACTGGCAGCTGATTCTCATAATGGACTGTTTGGAAGTAGGTCAGAAGTAGGCATTCTGACTTTGGCATGTTAGTGCTTGACTAAAATGAGGGCAAGACAAAGTTTAGGGAGCTGTGAGAAGGAGAAAAGCCTTATTAAATAAATTCGTCAAGTCAACGGTGCCTTGGTCACTCAGTCAGTTAGACATCCGACTTCAGCTCAGGTTATAATCTCAGTTCATGGGTTTGATTTTGAGGGGGTTTGATTTTGAGCTGTGCTGACAGCTCAGAGCCTGGAGCCTGCTTTGGATTCTGTGTCTCCCTCTCTTCTGCCCCTCCCCCAGTCATGTTCTCTCTTTCTCTCTCTCTCTCTCTCTCTCTCTCTCTCTCTCCTCTCAAAAATAAACTTTAAAACAAATTTTCAAAAGTCTGTCAAGCCAAAGTGCATATAGTAAGTAATGACAAATTGTAGGCATTTGGTCCTCATATTACCAGAAAAAGACCTAAAAAATATTACTATGACTTCTAAAAGATCATTAAATATCACATATATTAAAATTAAATTTTCCTTTAAATAGCAAAAATTTTAATGTTTCTTTGGAATAGAATCCAAATGAGAACTGAATATTGCTATTGGTTTGAATATTGTAAGTGTCTGTTAAAAGTTTTCCCCTTCAATTATTTTTTTCAATTTATTAAAAAACCACCAGGTTGATAATCCTACATTGTTCCTGTATTTTGAATTTTGTTTCTTATATTTATCCACATACTCTAATTCAACATCTCTACTCACAATATTTCTTCAAATCACTAGCAAACTACATTGATTCTGCTTTATATTTTCAAGAACACTGCATATCAGTTGTTCTTTTATTACTGTATACGGTGTTTCTGGTTATCATTCTTTATGCGTGCACTAAATTCTTTCATTCATCCTAACTCTATAATCCTCTTTAATACACAATAGGGGAGCCCTGTCAGAATATTCTCCATTCTTGAACATTGACTTTTTTAAACAAACTCCAAAATTATAACTGAAAATGTAATATATGTATATTATTACATATAATTTATAGTATACATAAAAACTACATGTATACATATACTTCCACATAACATATATAACTCACATATAGAAATGTACACATGTAGATATACACACATACATATTAAATGTATATATGTGACAGTCATATAATTTTCAGTTACTTTTTAACATTATTTAAGGTCATACTGGAGGCATATTGGAAGACTTATCTCTATGTACTCAAATCATTCTTCATTTATTTCAAAGGCTATTATAGTTCTTTTCTTCAAATAAGAAGAAATGTGTAAAATGAGAACAAGAATAGTAGTTCCTAGTAATATGGCAATAATGAGATGAGATAATGGAATTAGTAATTAAATGAATCACTTCCTATATTACCCAGTAAACATAATTCTTATGTTTTAGTTTTTATTTTATAATTGCAATATTTTTTCAATTAAGTAAATGACCTTCTTTCTAATTTATAGTTTGAATTGTATACTACTTTTATCTTTAGAGTTCATAAAATGAATTGACACTTAATTTTTGTCATCTGAGTTCTATGAAAATAGAAATACTACAAAAATTATATATATGTGTATTTATTTACATTTATGAATGGTATAGTGACCTTTTAACAATTTTTTTCAGATATCCCTTAGAATTCACCATGAGTCAGGGCACCTGGGTGGCTCAGCCAGTTGAGCAGCTAACTCTTGGTTTTGGCTCAAGTAATGACCTCACAGTTGGTGAGTTCAAGCCCTGCATTGGACCTTGTTCTGGCAGCGTGGGCCTGCATGGGATTCTGTCTCCTTCTTTTTCTCTGCCACTGCCCTGATCACACTCTGTCTCTCTCTCAAAAATAAACATTTCAAAAAACTAAAAAAGATTAACATCAGGGGCACCTGAATGGCTCAGTCAGTTAAGCATGAGACTCTTGATTTCAGCTTAGGTCATGATCTCATGGTCGTGAGTTAGGCCGTGCGCTGACAGCAGCACCTGCTTAGGATTCTCTCTCACCCTCTCTCTCTGCCCCTCCCCTGTTCTCTCTTTATCTCAAATTGAATAAATAAACATTAAAAAAATCACTATGAATTATCTTGGGATTTCTATTTCTTCTTGAAAAATTCTTGGCAAATTATTTTTTTAATCATCTGTCATCTAACTTTCAAAAGAGATGCACTAATATAAGAAGTCACCAAAGATTTCTTATAATTCTTTTTAATATATTTATATTGTTAATTTATTCTTCACTCCAATCATGTGTGTGGATGTTACTGTCATTCTTTTCTATCCCTTCTTGAGCATGTTTTTAGTGAAATTATGTAATTATGCAATCATGCAATGATTTACTTTAGGCAAAACATACAAAACAACACAATTCTTTTTAAAGTACAGTTTTGACATGGTTGACCATTCCCTAAAGAATGTGTTACTTTTAGGTTTTACTTCATATAAAAGTAATTATATAGTTTACACACTTTTTTTTTTTGAGCCCTGTATTACATTTCAGGTATTGTGCTCAGAACAGGTAATTCAATTTGATAATACCATTATCAGTTTTGCAGACTAAATTTAAGAGGTTATGTATTTTATCCAATTTCACACAACTACTGTATTTTGAAGCTTAAGAGTCTTCTCAGTTTGCCTGACTACATTATAATGTTGTTTTAATTAATATATGCATCCTATTTTGCAGAAATTCATTATTTCCAGTCAAAATGACTTCCCCCAAGTTTCCTTTTGCCCTCAACTTCGCATACTTCTGTACATTGTTCCCAGCAAGTCTCATTTTATATATATTTTTTGTCATCTGCCATACCACTTTTATTAACCCCATGACTCTGCAAACATTACTCTGCCTAGAATATTCCTTAAGTAGTATATCTAATAAGTTACAATCAATTTGCAAAATTTTCTCTAAATACATCTTAGTAAATTTTTACTTTTACATGCTTTTAACCAGTTCTCTTTCATAACAAAGTATCTGGGGCCAGATCATTAGGTATAAATCTCAGTTTTTCTAGAAATAGATATCTGAAATTGGGAGTAAGTTTTAATGTCCTGTTTTCTCTCTTGCTAAGTGGACATGATGTTGGAGGAGTTTTAAACATTAACTGAGTAATATAATATGTATAAATATTTTATCTAAGTGTCTGATTCTGATAATTATTTAGAAAATGACAATCACTATTATGTGTATTTCTTTTTAAAAAATAATTGGAACATTTTCTCCTGCTTTTAATGGCACCTAACACTTTATATTATGTCTATATCTGCTTTCCCAATAGTGTCCTTTCACTGGAAAATATATTGAGTCTTCATTTGTATTATTAATTGATAATAATATACTATTTAGTCATTTATAATATAACTGTTACATTAACAAAATACATCATAAAGTTAGTTTGTCTAAAGAGATAGAAATTAAAATAAAAGGAATGTTTTAACTATTAAAAATGAGAAAAATGTAATTAATTTTGACACAGCTATGGTTAAAATTGATGTCTTTCAAGTAAGAATGTAATCTATCTAGGAATATAGTTATAATGGTTTTGGTTAGGAAGGAATTAATAACAGTTCTAACATATTGGTAACTGCCACTTTAAAACCAATCTTCTAAAATAAGATTGTGCATAAAAATAATTTTACCTTTGGTGCATAAATTCACTTCTGAATTATTTTCCTGAAGGAAAAATATTAGAAAGAGAAATTATGATTTATACAGACATAATCATCACTATATTCTCTATACATACAGAAATTCTCAGTACTTCATAATTTGAGAAATATAAAAATTAGCAGACATAGGTTTGTTAAAAGAGATGTAAACACTGAAAATGGTAACTCCAGTATTATTTTTTAAGAGCTGTAAGTTTTGAGATATACACAAATTATTAGCTATGCAAAATGTGTAGACAAATGAACACATTTTAGAGAATATCACAAAAAATAAGTTTTAGTTGTATTCTGGTTATTTAAGAGTATTTTCTAATGTTAGGTTGCATTTTCAAGTGAATTCATAGAAGGAATAATTTTTACTTAAAAGGGATAGTCTGACAGCTAATAACAGTATTTTTTTCAGGAATGGTATAGTACATTTCTATGTATTTATTTTACCAGATAGAATTGTTTATTAGGGATTTTGCTTATCATACGAATAATGTCAGACTAGTTGTTTCACAGAGATTTGTTGTTTTTCATAGTTTTGTAAGTTTCATGTACTTACTGAAGAAAACTGACGATTAAGTTTTTCAAAGATATGTATTTCAAAGATATTGAAGCTATGGATTTTTAAATACTTTTGCTATTTTCATTGTATTGTTACTGTATTTTTTGTCACCATTATTAGCTATTTTTCCTTCCCGCACTGAAAAATACTAAACTTAACGACCTTTGACAGTGTGTTGTCAATACATGAGACAATGATAAATTCTGGATAGTTGATAGTAAAATTTGGTTCTTTCTTTACCTGGATTACTTTAATGTAACTGGAGAAAGTAAATAATAAAGCGGAGGTACGGAACACATTTAGTTGCTCAACCTGCTTACACGCTTTTTCCTCGCGAGCTTCTCAGCTCACTCCCCCTCCACTTTGTAAAGTTTCCGCATTCCCGACTTCCTCCGCGCCTCATCATCCGGGTTCCTTCACCTCGTTAAATTGGTCGCGCAGTTGCTCTCAGCCGTTAGTTTAGCTAGTGGTCGCTGAGGTAGCGGGTTAAACTGCGCTTGTGGAAAATAGGAGCTGAAAAGGTAAGGATTTCGGGATTTTAGGGACAATGGGTGGTTTTATACCTCAGGAAAAATAGCCCATAGCAATATCTTTTCATGTAAATTGATAAACTGTGGTAATTCCAACTTTGTTTTTTCTGTCAGGTTTTTCAGTAAGTCTTAATTGATAAATTAAGTGTAAATATATGTGTACATAGAACATTTAGAGGAGTTAGGTTTCAAAGTATTTACTGGAAGGTAGTCTTGCTTTTGTTCCTCTTGGCAATGTGTTCCTGGGGCCGCGGTGGAAAGTCCGTGAAGTTCCCGGATTTTGTCCGTGAACTATCTGTATGGGTTAAAAACGAAGGGATATTGGGGTTAGGACGAGATGTACGGACCCATTTACTTCGGCAAAGACAGCCCTTTTTAATGGCCTTGTGTACAACCTTTGCTGTTTCTCTTCGCTTTTTTCAGTTCTGTGAAGGCGGGTCGTCATGCATTGTTTGTCGGACGGCGGGGCGCCATTTTGATCAATGTGCACTTTTTTTTCTTAACGGTTTATCTGACGCGTGAGGTGTTAACTGAAAAATAAAGGCACAATATTTAATTACTGTGATTATAAACTTATGATTTACTAATCAGATGTCAAAATGTTGATCCACCTGATAGGAACTGTCAAATTTTTAATAGCCAGTTTAATTTAAATCACACAATTGCTTCAGTATTTGCTAAAGTTTTATTATGTTTAGTCACAGATTAATTTGCATTTCAGAAGGCTTTAATTCTGACCCTACTTTATGACTTAGCATTCTGAAAATATCTTAAACAAATTACTGTAAATAAAGAGTGATATATAAACAAAATAAATGAGAATAGATTCAGGGGGAGAAGTCCAGAATAAGTTTAAGGTATTGAGGTATACTTAAAAGTTAGATGTTAACTGTTGTATACAGATACACATTTGTTATTGTTGAAAGTGACACATTTTGCTTTTTAAAAAGTGAAACCATAGTATAGCCAAAGGAACTACAGTAGTCTTACCACTATAAGTTTTTATGAAATATCTGTAGATAAGCAGAGTTTGTCTGAAGTTGGTGTTCATTTTGCTGTTTAGGTCACAAGTTTCATTTTTCTTGTAAGTAAAAAGCAAAATAGAGCTTTTGTAGGGTACGTACGTAACTTGAATTTTTCATACGCTGTGTGATCAGATTTTATCTTTTTGACTTATAATTTATTGTTTGTAATGTATATGTAGATAATGTTTTTAACTAGTTACAGCAAAATGATGGAGGCTGATCGGCCTGGGAAGCTGTTTATAGGAGGCCTCAATATGGAGACTAATGAAAAGACTCTTGAAGTTGTATTTGGGAAATATGGTCCCGTAGTGGAAGGTAATTCTTAGAACTAGCATATGTAAATATTCAAAGTAAATGTATATAACTGAACAGCTATGCAAAAATTCTTTTTCTGTCTTAAAGCTTATCTGAACACTTTTTCTTATATTTATGTTTCATATTGGGAAAGTACTTAGAACAGTGAACAAAGTAAGAGACATTTAAGAGGCTCTTACTATTGAGAATGGAAAACAAGGAACAGTAATAAGTTTAGCATTGAAATGTGATGATAGGCTAACTATAGAGTTCTTCACTGTTGCTTTTTAGATTAATCATAATGATTTAAATGGAAAGTTTTTAACATAACTTTCTGAAGGTGGTTAACTATTACATCCAGAACATTAATTAAATTAAAAGAAGACGTAAACAAAAATTGTCAAAGTGTTGATTAGTAGCTTTGAAAAGAGTAAGAAAAATTTTATGTAACATTAAATTTAAAAGTTTTATATGCATTACAGTTATTTTGATGAAGGATCGGGAAACAAATAAGTCCAGAGGCTTTGCTTTTATCACTTTTGAGAGCCCTGCTGATGCTAAGGATGCTGCCAAAGATATGAATGGAAAGGTAAAACACTACTTTGATAATTTTCTAGCTCTGTTCTTCATTGAATAATATTTCTAGATTCTGTTTTCCTAATTTTTAAAAGGTGGCATAATTACACATAGGACAAAATTATTGTCATTCTTCCTTTTTGTCCTATAAGTCCTGCAGAGTGGTTGGAAGAAATGACATGAATATAAGCTTGAGCAATATCTGTGAACCTATTTCCAAACTAGTAATGCAGTGTAAGAATAAAACTTAAAACTGTAAAACAAACCTACATAAACAAAATTACAGTAGAAATATGTTCCTCTTCATAAAAAAGCTATTGAAATTCATGGAAGATTTCTATACCATAAAAGCCTAGAAAGAGGAGTGCAGAAGATTAATTCCTATTACTTGGGAAAATAATCCTTAAAAATTAATAGTTGAGCAGGATCTTTACAGTCAAATTAGATGATGATGTCTTTAAGACAGTTATGAGTAAACTAGTAAAGTGGTTATAAAAATAATTCACTCTTAACCCATATCTAATATTGCTCTTCTTTTCTTAGTATGTTTTTATTCTATACTCAGTGATTTTTGTAAAATGGCTACTTTGATCGTTTATGTTTGCCTGCATTGTAGGAATTGTATTTGGCCAAGGATTTTGTATTGTGTACAGAGGTAAATGAAACTTACTTAGAATATTTTATAATCATTACTTTGATATCTGGTTTTTAAGCATAAGAACATGGGGTTTGTATGGAAGTTATTCTTAAATTCTTTCATTCACCAGGCATTTTATTGAGTCCCAGCCATTGATAATGCAACTAATGGTTACAAATAAGATAATATATTTTTTTGTATACCAAGTTAAAAGATAGGAAATGTATAAATAAAAATAAAGTGTAAATATAATTATTTTCTTGTACACAAAAACATTAGAAAAAATAGGTAATTTAGTTAGTGCTTGCAGGGGGAGTTGACAATGAGTTGACATGAAGATAAACAGATGTTAGCTGAATCCTGCATTTTGTGAAGGAAGCAGCCCTGCATAAATTGTGGAAAATATTTTGGACCTAGAAACAGCAATGGAGTCCGTAAGGTGGAATTGCTAGTTGTGGCTGTTTAGATGGGCTAGGGCCCAATGAAGTCTCAGTAGGAATTTAGGACCTAAGATTCTTTTTGAAAAACAATATAAAATACCAGAATATTTTATGTGCAACAGTCATTTTTTTAATGTTTATTTTGAGAGAATTGGGGAGGTGCAGAGTTGGGTGCTTAACTGACAGAGATACCCAGGCTTCTCTGTGTGGAACAATTATTAAAAATTACGTTTTTAAAAATAGTTTGGGTCTGTGTAAAAGGTAAACCATTCTGAAATTTCTGAGAGTTTACAAAATTTAAGTAGTCCTGAAAAAGGAGAGTATGAAGTACTACATTAAAACGGTGTGTTTTAGGGACATAATTAAAACAAAACTGAGTTAAGAACTGGGTATGACAAAACATATTAAAGACCAAATAAGTGTACTGTTAAAGAAAAGTAAAGGAAACTATTAGGTAAGTAAATATA
This sequence comes from Panthera leo, assembly GCF_018350215.1. Taxonomy (NCBI): domain Eukaryota; kingdom Metazoa; phylum Chordata; class Mammalia; order Carnivora; family Felidae; genus Panthera; species Panthera leo. The sequence goes on from NW_024962240.1 coordinate 174,090, forward strand.
GCTACACTGTATTGGCAAATGTTCATTTTTAACAACAAATAACAGAAATATAGAATATAAATAGTCATTTTGAATAAACACTAGTAACTTGTTTTCTAAGTGACATACGCAATTGTTTTACATCTCTTTGGGACACTGGAAAATTTAAATGGTAGAAATAATAAAAATGAAATGAGCTATATGGTAGAAAATGTGTATTTTCATGAAATGTGAGAGCTATTAATTTTTAAATACTGGATGAAATGCCAAGAGTTTTAAAAAATATATATGTACTTGTGTATTGAATGGCTTCATGGAGGGAAGTTATTTGTCAAATGTCTCATATTTGGCAAGTGAAGAGACTGGTCAATAAAATACATGCTTTTGGGGAACAAAACCCATTGATCTTTAAGTTGATTTTAGTTTCAGTAGTTACTGGATTTGTAAAATTTGTTCATTTGTTAAACTTAAATTGGTTTAATGTTATGGTTATTATACTTAATCTTTTTAGTCGTTGGATGGAAAAGCAATTAAAGTAGAGCAAGCCAACAAACCATCTTTTGAAAGTGGTGGTAGACAGAAACCACCACCTCCTCCAAGAAGCAGAGGCCATTCAAGAAGTGCAAGATGTGGAAGAGGAGGAAGTGGGGGAGTGAGAGTGCGTCCCTCACATGGAGGACACTTGGGTAATGTTTTAAAATACAAGGATGCAACCATAGAACTGGAAAACAGTAAGTTTGAATGTATGGAATTCAGTTTTTATTTACATCTTTTATGAGATGGATGAACTGTTAGATTCATCAGATGAAGAATTAACATTAGTAATAAATGCTAAGGGTTTATAGTTTTAAAAAATGATTGAAATAGGTAATGTGCAAAAAATAATCTTGCAGTGAAATGGGATAGATACCAAACTAAATTTAGTTTGTTTTAGCAGTATTACCAATTATTTCTAGTCAAATCAACAATTTTTCCTCAGTACTCATTTTTATTGATTGTATGTTTTTATAGAAGTTAAGATTGGTTGTTCATAACAGTGACTGGCTGGCTCTGTTTGTAGAGCATGGGACTTTTAATCTTGGGGCTGTGAGGTTGAGCCCCATGTTGGCCATAGAGCTTAGATAAAAAAAATTGTTGGCTTATATTTGAAAATCCATCTTTTCTTTATTGTGGAAGTTATTTCATTGCATCACAAAAATATTGGGGAATCTTTACAAATACGCAAGAGAAAATAAAATCACTCAAAATACATGTTTCATGCATAATACTTCATATTTCAGGATTAACCTTGCAGTATTGTTTTCCATGTGTGCATGTGCAAACATCTATGCAAATCTCTTCATTTTGAAAGAAGGGTTTTCTTCCTTGGTTTTTTGTAGAAAAAACAACAACTTGGATTTGGGAAAATATAGGAAATACTATAGAGCTTTTTTTAGATTTTTGAAGATGGGTTTATTCAGAAAGAAATTTAAAAGCTGCTGCTTCACAAATAGTATGTACCTTTATCGTGTGTGGGAAGGATAATGAGTTACTGAAAATGGTATTTATGAACTTTTCAGAGAAATCTTTTTTATTCATTATGAAAGGGAGTCACTTCATGTACCACATAAACTTTATTTCTTCTATTAACCAGTCTTCAAATCAAACATTGGGCTTCCATTTTTCATAATTAAGTGTGATTTTTAGGAAATGGCTCCTAAAGTGGAATTGCAAGGTTTGACCCATTTAAAACACACTAAATTGATCATGATAAAATTTTAGTATTTTTGCCATGTTTCAAAAATTCATATTTTTCTTACCTATAACAATACTGGGGACTTTTTCTAGTTGAAAAGATAAACAAATGATTTTTGATGATTTAATATGTATATCTTAAACTATTAAAATTGAACAGAACATAGTTTTTTTCATTGATGTAAAATTGCTGTTATTTTGTAAGTGAACTTTAAGAATAGTATGTTAATTTACTCTCAAGATACTTCATTTTTAAAATATATTCCCCTTTTCATTTTTTAAAATAACTTTATTTATGCCTATGTGTTCTATTTTTCAAAAGCTTTCTTGACACCAGGATAATAGAGCAATTACTTACCATTTTTCTCCACTCTTTCAGTTTTCCCCAAATGTGTGTCTCTTTCATATGAATATAAAATGCTTCTTAAATTTTTCTGGGTTTTCCAAGTTGATTTTCATAAGAAGTCTTTGAACTCTATTTATGTCTTACTAGGAAACACTTTTAGTTTATACAAGATGAATGCCTAAAACAATAATATTGTGTAGTAAAGATTTTTAAACAATAATTGAAACTTGATCATTAAAAATTCTACTTACTAAAAAGATTTCATTTAAATACAGATGATCGTGAATATACTGTTAATCTCAACATGAGTTCTTCCAGGGGACCCTTTCCAGTTAAAAGAGGTTCATCTTCAAGAAGTGGAGGTCCTCCTCCAAAAAAATCTGCTCCTTCTGCCCCAGGGCGTAGCAATAGAGGGATTGGAGGAAGAGGTAAATTCTATAAATTAAAAAGGCAATAGTTTCTTATAAATGAAAATCACTTATTTTCAACTGTTTAAATTTCAAGAAGCACAGTGGAATGTGAGGAAACATATGGGGCTTATTTAGTGATCATAACCTATTTTTGGTGAGGAACTAATTGTTCAGGTTCTAACTGTAGATGCAGTAGATAATTAGCAAACATCAGTGGGGGAAATTTTGCCTTTAAGGTCCATGTTTGCTATGGAACTCTTCATTTTTCTTACAGTTCTTGTGAGCATGCTTTGATTAGCAGGCTTCTTTTTTCACATGGATTCAAGGTCAATATTTTCATGAAAATGTCCCATGAGAGAATATTTTCATGTATAGCATAGTTTGGCTATGTATTTTGATCACCTGGTTTATATTAGTTACAAACAATAACTACGAGTTATAAACAAAACAATACTTCTTTTTTTCTTTCTGAGTTTGGACCATAATGGTGTTCTGCTATACAATTTTTGCTTGAAATGTGGGTGGTGGTGGATACACACTTAACCTCAGTGTGAGTTCTTCAAAAGGATCTGTGCTAGTAATGCCCCAATGTAAAAGTTACCAGAAAGCTCAGTATTAAAGTCATAAGCTTATGTGTAAATCATTGTTTTTGTTCTGTGAGTATACGAAGAAATATGTAAGTACATAGAAGATACATTTTCTGCTACCAAGAATTCTCTCACTGGGAAGGAAATATGTTATATAAGTATTTCATCCTTAATAAATTTAGAAATTAGCTGGGAAGATACTGTACACATGGATAGTTATTTAATTTAAAAAATTAAGGCTTGATAGACTTAAAGGAGACTGACATTTTAAGTTGGGGGAATATGAAGTGCACTTAGGCATGAAGTATATAGAAGACATTAAGACTGGTGGAGACCTCAGTTATAAAATACATGGAAGACATTAAGATTGGTGGAGAGCTCATGTTTTAAATTCTTAGGTAGTAGTCCTTAGGGAATTTCAAATTACTTAAGACAAATTAAAGCAAGAGATGAGTATCATCAAATACACTAACATAATTTTGACAAGTAGGTGTAAGATTTTGGATTGAACAGAAAAGGAAGCAAGAGGGCATAGAAAACTTTTGAGTGAAGAAATAAATACCATCTTTTAATTGAGAGAAATCTGAAAACTTTAGTTCTCTTAATTTAGTATTGCTATTTAAACCTTGTTATATAGAAATTGCCATTATCATATTTACCCTTCTGAGGATCTGGTAGAACGTCAAGTGTAATTTGCTGTAATTAAGTGTATTTTGCTGTTGACAAAATACACAAGAAGCCTACACATTTCCAATGAAAGAATTAAATACTGAGCCAAAAAATAAATAAATGAAGGTTGAATTCTAGGAACTAATCATAAGAATTAATATGTGAAGAGAATATTTATGGGAGAAAGTTTTCTTATTTTGAAAAATGTACAGTACTTTCAAATTAGCCCCTAAAAAGTATTGCTAATGAAACACTAGAAATCAGTATTGCCATCATTAAAAAGACCAAGCTATCTACCAGTTGGTGTGGTAAATTAGAAAATATTGTGTATGTAAAGAGTTTGAAATGTAATACACTATGATATGATACTACTGTTGGTGTGAGTGGGATGAATTGGCAGTCAATCATTTCTCTAGCTGAAAGAAGATACATACGTACTTCAGTCAGTGAGAAGTTTGAAGGTTTTACACCTGTTCTTTGTGCTGTTAATATTCATTAGCAATTCCTATGAATGTAAAAAGAAGTAAGGGGCGTGAAATTTCTTCTAGCTAGAGCAGTTTTAATCACTGAATGATTTCATTGCATGTGAATCTTGGGTTTAAACATTGTAAGAAATACTGGCTTTGAAGGGATAGTGGAATATAGAAAGCCATGGAAAATGTTTAGGTGATACCACGAACATTTAGGAATTTAAAGAAAAACATCATTGTAAATTAGCAAAATCATAGAGGAAGCAGGGTATATTACATATGCAGGTACTACAAATTTGCAGTTGGGGGTTGTAAATAGAAAATGATTCTTAAAGCAGGAGAAGGCACGATTCTTTTAATGGAATGAAGAGATGAAATAAATAAAGGAAATGATATATAAAAGAAATGGAGAGTTTTAAATTGAACCTTAATTATGCAGTGAGCTGGCTACAGAAAAGACAATCTAGGAAACTGATGAATAATAGGATAATTATTTAATACATTAAAGTTACTTAATGCCTTTGCTGTGTTAATACTTGGGACACTGAACAAGTATTCTTGGCAGTGTTAGTATATATACACAGGTAAAAGATAAGAAAACATGGAGTATCTTGAGACCTAAAATAGTGGCTAAAAATAGCATTAAAAGACTAAGGAAAGCGTGTAGATGGAGTTTGAAAATAAATTAAAATAACTTATCCTTATAAATACTGTGTTTTTGAACAGCCATCAGAACATTTAACTAGGACTGCAGTAACAAGGTTTGAATACAAAAAGAATAGTTCGGTTGTAATGGGATCTTATAATGGAGAGTATATTGAACACTGAGAGTAAAAATAATGATTAATAGACTTTCAGGTAACCTAAACAAGAGATAGATTAAGTAAGACCATAGCAAATAGGGGAGAAAAGCTGCCAGAGGAAAATAGGCAGATTTAATCACTGAATATGTGGAAGTAGCTACAAAGTTGCTTATATTTAGAACTTTTTTTTAGCAGTTGATGGTAATTTAAAGATTATGCAAAATTTATGTATGGAGTGGAAGATATCAGAAGATAAAACATTCAAGAAATATATGTAAAGATGCAGACAAAAAATGAACATAAATATCCTAAAGGAGAAACCTGTAAGAATTGTGGAAAGAAATCCGTGTTTTGATATCATAAAAGTTACTGAGACACTTACTTCAGAATCTTTAAATTAAAGGTCCATTGTCCCATGGAAGAGAAAACTATGGAGGTCCTTCGCGCAGAGAGCCGGTCTCTTCTCGGAGAGATGACTATATGTCACCAAGAGATGATGGTTACAATACTAAAGATAGGTAAAGGGGGGGTCCCTGGGTGACTCAATAGTAGGTTAAGCATACTACTCCTGATTTCAACTCAGATCATAACTTCAGAGTTGTGAGATCAAACCCCACATTGGGCTCTGCTCTGAGTGTGTTTGAGGTTCTGTCACACTAATGTGTGCTCTTTCTTTTGCAAAAATTAACTTTTTAAAAAGGTACATAAGGGAAAACAAAGTATATAAATTGTCAATGCATTTTTTGTTGTTGAAGTTCTAACATAAAGCTAAGTATTTTTGAGTTAACAATTTAGAAATATTTAGCACATTTACAGCGTTCTATAATCACCACACTTTACCTACTTACAAAATATTTCATCATCCTACAGTAAAACCCTGTAACATTAAGGGTTGCCTGCACCCTTCCCTAGAGCCTGACAAACACCCATCTGATTCTGTCTCTGTTGATTTACCTATTCTGGATATATCATACTAATGGAATGAGACCATATGGCTTCTTTCCTCTAGCATAAGTGTTCTCCGTATTCCTCCGTATTGTAGTATGAATCCTTCTGGTTATTTTAATGGCTTATTATATTCCGTTGTGCATATAATAAATATAATCTGGGTTACTATCATCATAGTACATTTTTGAACATTGATAGTATTTCAGTACCTGTTTTCAGTTCTTTTGGGTGTATACTTAGGGGTGGAAATTCATGGTTGTGTAGTAATTCTGTTTAATTTTCTAAGGAACTAACTTTTCCCACATGGATTGTACTTACTTTGCAGTTCTGTCATTGAAGTACAAATTTGAATTTCTCAGCATTACTAACTTGATACTAAGATATTACTTGATACTAAGTTGATATTTTCCATTTTTTAAGCTATTATAGCCAACTTACTAGGTGTGAGGTAGTATTTTAATTTGTATTTTATTAGCTAATGATCAACTGAGCATCTTTTCATGTGCTTGTTGGCCATGTGTGTATCATCTTTGGAAAATAAGTGTATTCAAGGGTGCCCATTGAAAAAAGTTGTTTTCTTTTTTTTGGTCAGAGTTTTCAAATATATTCTGGGAATTAGGAATTACATTTTAACAATTTACTTGTTTATTTAAGTTATTCGAGCAGAGATTATCCAAGTTCCCGGGACACCAAGGATTATTCTCCATCACCTAGAAACTATGCATACCGTTACTATGACCATTCAAGTTCTCGGGATGAACATTACTCTAGAGGATATAGGTACTGAAAGTTTTCATTTTTATCAAATAGCTGCTTGAAAGTCTTAATTCTTACATTAATATTTTTTTATTTAGTGATCGTGATAGCTATGGTGGAGGTCGTGAGAGAGATTATTCTGAACATTCAAGTGGAGGCTCTTACAGAGAATCATACGAGAGTTACGGTACGAGTCCAGTTTTTCCTGATAAATCATAGAATTAGATTTAACAGGCAAGATTGGTATGTATATTGTTACATCTAATTCCACAAAGGGAAAACTATAGAATGATATTCTGATTAGTTTGAAGATCCTTGAATTACTTTAATAGTACATTTAAACTAACAATGCCTTTGTGGCTAAACTGACAGTCCCCTCTTATCCCTAATTAGAGAAAAAATACTTAAATACAAGGAAGGGAGGAGCGCTTGGTTTGGTTGGCTTTGTGGGCTAAATATCTAACTCTTGATTTTAGTTCAGGTTATGATCTCATGGTTCACAGCATGGGTTTGAGTTCAGGGTAGGGCACTGCACGGACAGTATGGAGCCTACTTAGGATTTTCTCTCAACCTTTGCCACTCTCTCTCTCCCCTGCATGCACATACTGTATCACAAAATAAATACACATTAAATAACAAGAAAGGGACAGTGTTCAACAGTAGAAAGCATAAGAACAGCATGAAGATCAGGATTTCAGTCCTTTTTCAGAAACTGATAGAACATTTACTTCAAGTAACCTGTTTAACCTGAAAAATACTACATTTATACTTCTTTTTAAGTTTAAAATACCTTGATTAGTGCAGCATAATATTTTCTCAGCAGAGGCAGATAAAAACCTATCTCTTCCAAATATTTAGTACTTGAACTAGAATCACAGTGCAATGATACTCTCCAAAATTGTCATGTAGTTAGTTGTTTTTACTTGGTCATTGACTTTGCAGGTAGCTCCCGTGGTGCACCACCAGCACGAGGACCTCCTCTGACTTACAGTGGAAGCAGTCGCTATGATGGTTGTAGCTGCACACGTGATGGATACGGTGGAAGTAGAGAAAGTTACTCAAGCAGCCGGAATGATGTCTATTTAAGTGGTCGTGAGCATGGTGGCAGACAGGAACGAGGGTTTCCACCTTCCATGGATAGGGTGTACCCTGCTCTTCGTGAATCATATGGTAGCTCAAGTTATGGGGGTTCCAGAGGTGGTCATGGGGGAAACCGATCTGAAAGAGGAGGCCGTAGCAAATACTAAAAATAAGTTATGTGCCAGTTTTTCTTTGTTTGTTTTTGCAAAGAGAAATTTTAAATGCTACTTTTTTCTGCTTTATTGCATTGGTTAATAAAAGAAAAATGTTACCCTTGTGGGGGCAGGCACACTTTTATTTGCCCTCCATGCATTTTTGGTAAGAAAAAAACATTCAAAGTAATTTCATAATAATATTAGTGTTAATTGAGGAATATTACAGAAGTTATTTGAAAATAGTGTCTGTATTGTTAAAACTTTTAGCATAAGTTTCCATAAAATGGTATTTCCTTTATTATTTTACTATTTAGCTATAAAAAATGTGAAAGCAAATTTGTTTGAAAGGTGAATTGCACTGTTTGCCTGAAAATTTCCTTTGTGTTGGAAATAAATGCATACAATATAAATGCATACAAAATCTGTACTCTGAAAGAAAAAAAAATGTTACTTTTGGGGAGAGGCATACATTAACTTTTCCTTCCATGATTTTTTTGGATAAGATGAAAAGCATTTTTCAAAGTAGTTTCATAATTGTTAATGTTAATTGATGAAAACTAGAGAAGTTGTTTAAATGTAATTGTCTGTATTAAGAATTTCAGAGTAAACATTTCCACTAAATGGTTATTTCCTATGTGGTTTTACTGTTGACTTAAAAAAATGAGAAAGCAAATGTGTATGGAAGGTAAATTGCATTGTTCGCCTAATTTTCTTTTTGTGTCTGAATGAATATAAATGCATATAATATAAAGTGGCATGTTCTTTTCTCCACAGCAAGCTGTGCCTGTTTTCCACGTGGGCATACTAAGCCATTTATATATTGTTTGCAAGTTTAAATGTGTAAAACAGTTTGAGAAATGGATTACAAAAGAATGTTTGCTTCATTACTTTAAAATCTTACGTATACTTTATTATTCCAAAGGAATGGTATAAGTTGAAAGAAAAATTAGATACAGGAGGAAACAAAAATACTGGAAATCAATAATTAAGTATCCATTTCCTTTCCCAGATTAAAGCAGATGACCAGAGTGGGAACAATGGTCATAAAATCAGTTTTCCACCTGTGTCAAAACTGAACCAGTTAACGTTACAGAGAGTTAAGATGATGTGAATTTTGTCAAATGCTTTCTCTGCATCTATTGAGAGGATCTTACGGTTCTTGTCCTTTCTTTTATTGATGTGATGAATCATGTTAATTGTTTTGCAGATGTTGAATCAGCCCTGCTTGGTGGTGGTGAATAATTTTTTTTTTAATGTATTGTTGGATCCGGTTAGCTAATATCTTGTTGAGAATTTTTGCATCCCTGTTCATCAGGGAAATTGGTCTGTAGTCCTCCTTTATAGTGTGGTCTCTGTCTGGTGTTGGAATCAAGGTAATGACAGCTTCATAGAGTTTGGAAGTTTTCCTTCCATTCCTGTTTTTTGGAACAGCTTCAAGAGAATAGGTGTTAACTCTTCCGTAAATGTTTGCTGGAATTCCCCCGGAAAGCTGTCTGGCCCTGGACTCTTGTTTTTTTGGCAGAGTTTTGATTACTAATTTGATTTCCTTACTGGTTATGGGGCTGTTCAAATTTTCCTTTTCTTCCTCTTACAGTTTTGGTAGTGTATATGTTTCTAGGAATTTGTCCATTTCTTCCATATTGCCCATTGTATTGGCATATAATTGCTCCTTATATTCTCTTATTGTTTGTATTTCTTCTGTGTTACAAGTTGTGATCTCTCCTCTTTTATTCTTGATTTTATTTAGTTGGGTCCTTTCCTTTTTCTTTTTGATCAAACTGGCTAGTGGCTTAATTTTGTTAATTCTTTAAAAGAACCAGCTTCTGGTTTCATTGATCTGTTCTACTGTTTTGTTTTGTTTTGTTTTCAATAGCATTAATTTCTGCTCTAATCTTTATTATTTCCTGTCTTCTGCTGGTTTTGGGTTTTATTTGCTGTTCTTTTTCCAGCTCCTTAAGGCGTAAGGTTAGATTGTGTCTCTGAGATCTTTCTTCCTTCTTTAGGAAGGCCTGGATTGCTATATAATACTACTAACTCTAAGATACATGAAAATGAAACAGAAAAGTAAAAGATTTCACATTTGCTTTTGCAAATGCAGGATTTTTTTTTACCTTAATCCTGGAATTCACTGATTGCTTTGAATAATGAAGAGGTGAACACAAAATGAGCAGCAGGAAAGATTTTATTAGAATATTAACAAAGTAGAAGGAAAGAATAGAAGGAAAGCTGCCTTTGCAGAGAGGGGGCATTTGAATATGAATACCTGTGAATATAGGAAATGGTCCATTTTTAAGGTTCTGGTCAGCACCCCTTTTGCCTGCCGCTCCTTCCTTCTCAGGCTCTGCCCTTGCTGGATAGTTCTAGGTTCTGGCTTGTCCATTCCTGATTGGCTCGACTCCATTGCATTAGAGATCAGACTATAGTCATAATGTGCATCGTGTAACACAAGTTTTATGAAAGATTGGTTTTTTTTAGATAGGTATTTTGATTTTTAAATTCCTGAGGGGAATGGGAGAGGGAGTTGGTGGTGTCTGTAACATTCTTAGAGGAACCTTATACCCAAAGGGATTTGCTTTGGTCAGACACTCCCAAAATTGTTTTGGTATGTTTTTCCCCACCCAGGGACCTCAGGTCCTAACCTTTCCTTCTCTGCCTACTGAGTCCCATGTTTTCCTACTATATTCCCCTCCACTGAACGCGTGTCTCCTAACTGCTGTTAGGAATAGGGACAGCGACCAGTCTTAACTGCTTACTGCTGAATGGGGTTGACAGAAACGGCAGGTTCAGAGGTCGATCCAGAGGTCCAAAATAATAGGGTATTTGGAATGTATGGGCTGGCATGATTTTCTTGGATGTCTTCTGGCATGTGGTGGTCCCTATGAATTGAATAGAAAAAAAGTATATTAGACCAGGAGCATCAATATTCCAAATGCAAAACCTCCTGGGGAGGAGGTCACACCAATAGAAGGGAAGACACATTGTAACCCTCCAAAAAGTCCCTGATGTGTTTGGTCATTTTTTCTAAAACTATGGTTTTTCTTCCATCTTCTGTGCTTATTCAGATCTCGTGATACTATTAGAATACTTAAGTCCTTGAACTGGTTTATGGTCCTCAATCCCCAATTTTCCCTTTGACCATCCAGTTTCCATAGGAGCAACTCTGAGGCATATTTAATTTTACCTCAAGGAAAGACATCTTTGATACACAGAATATTATAAATTTAGGCAATTGTTTATCTGTCCTGCAGCTAGCAGCACTATAGTTCTTAGTTCAGTCATAATATCCTTTTGTAGCAATTGGGTGTGGCTCTCTGGAATTATAAAAAACATTGTGAAAAGTCAAATCTCAGTGTATACACACAGGGACTGGGAGAAAATTTAGTCCTAAGTTTTCTGGAGATGCCTCTAATTAACGCTGTGTTTGGAAGGTTGGCCAGGAGTGGAAATGACAGAAAAAGACTCCAGCGTAGGAATGAAATAAACTGTTTTCCCCCATTAAATCCAGAGTTACACGCTGAGGCTCTGGGTTTCTGACCTGTAGTTGGTTCAGGGGAGCCGCCATGAAGTCTTTGGCCCCATCAGTTCCTTTCAAGGACACTGGTTACCTGAGCCCTCCAAGACTGAAGTCCTCAAGAGCATTCAGATATCCATTCACGGTCTCCACACAAGGAGCATGGACTACTTACACAGTTTTCACTTTTGTCCCCTCTGAAGACATCCTAGTTTCCAGTGCACTTAATAGCCACATAAATGGCACTTGGTGCCAGGACTTTGGGAAGTGTGGTCTGACATAGTTTGTAAGGCCATGACTAAAGCCTTAGATTTTTTCTTAAGCCTCCTTTTCTGTTCCTTATTCTCCTCTTGACCTCAGTTATAATATACTGAATTGGCTGCTCATAAGCGCCCTTCCACGGTCCCTTCCAGCCCAGATAATTTTTGCAGTTTTCTCTGAGTATCTGGGGCCAGTTGAGTGACAGGTTTGTCCTTTAGAATCAGCTTTGGGGGTGTCAAGGGAGATAACCATATGTTTTTTAAAAAGTTTTTTAATGCTAATTTTTGAGAAAGCATGAGCAGGGGAGGGAGAGAGAGAGACACACACAGAATCCAAAGCAGTCTCCAGGCTCTGAGCTGCCAGCACAGACCCCGACACGACTTGAACCCATGAATTATGAGATCATGACCTGAGCTGAGCTTAATTGAGCTACCCAGATATCAGTGGCACCTGTATATTTGATGAGAGTCTTCCTTAACGTTTCCAGGAAAGCCACCAGGTTTTCATCCTGTGTCTATAAAAGAGTGGCTTAAAATTTAGGATAACTTAAAGGTTTAACCTTAGAGCTTAATTTCTCCAAAATAAGCCTGGGAGTTGTGGCAATACCATTCCTCAGTGGGATGGTCATAGTCCCAGTTAGGATCTTGGGAAAGTAGTGCCTGGGTCCCAGTGGGAAACTAGAAGTTCCAAATAGAACTAGTCTCATAATAATATCTTATGATATCTCATCCTCCTATCTTTCTGCTGTTGCCAGAACCCTACATTTCTGTCATTAAGAGTCTGATTCAACAAAAGCAATATATCTTTCACAGTCAATTCAAAAACAATATTCTGAAAAGGCTCTATATACTCCTGCAGATCATCAGAAAATTTACCTAGATTTCTTTTTGTCTGCTTTAAATATTAGAATGAAAAAGGTACTTGTAATCTTATCATGGTGGTGCCTTTTGTGTCCCTCCTTCTGGTACTCTAGGTTCTTGTAGGAGAAACACACCTGCTACATCATAGGGAGGACCTGGATAAGATAGGCGGCATTTTAAAGTGCACATTTTAAAGTCTCGATATATACATTGAGGACCCCAGGAGAAGGGTGAGGTGGAAGACTTCCCTTCATCCTTTTCTAGATATGCTGTGGATACAGGTAATCTTATTGCTGGGTCTTGGAAAGGACTGCCAATAAGCCAGAGTTGACCTTGCATTGCATACACGTTCTGATCTCTTAAATCCCGAAAAACATTAAAGATAGGGGACTTCTCACCATTTCCCCTATATTTACAAAGCAAGTCCAATTGTATGATACTATTATTTTCATTGTTTATTACTTATCTTTGAGTAAGAGAACAAACAAGTGGGGGAGTGGCAGAGAGAGGAAGAGAAACCCAAGCAGGCTCAATTCACACTGTCAGTGCAGACCCAAGTGTGGGACTTAAGCTCACAAACAGTAAGATTATGACCTGAGCCAAGATCAGGAGTCCGATGCTTAATCAGCTGAGCCACCCATGTGCCCTTGTAGGGGGTAGTATTATAATTGATATTTCCCTCTGACACTCAGGGTTTTTTTTTCCTTCCTCCAATTTGTGTTGGAGCCAAACCTCTGTGCAAAAGAAAATGAGTCACTTTTTTCTTTAGGTTTTGTGGATCAAAATCATCCCAATTATTTAGAATGCATTCCAAAGGAGTATTGGCTGTGGTGGGGGAATTACCCATCTATAGGAAAAAGATGAAAAGGCTTCCCTTACCTCAATTTCTTATAGCTGGCCAGGAGAAGCCTCATCTCCTGACCCCAATAGTTGGCCAGGAGAAATCTCATTTCCTGGCCCCCCATTTTGGCTAGCTGTACAACTGGCAGCAAAAAGCCCCATCAGTCTTGCGAGGCGGTGGGAGTAGTAGCTCTTATCTAGGCATGACCCTTCCTCCAAGAACTGACCCATCTTCCCTGGTTTCATCTACCCCTTTGCTTCCTGCCTGCGGGACTTTAGGATATTGACTATGACCAAGCAAGACTCCCCTGGTTGCACTAATTTTAGGATGCACTAATTTTATTTTGGCCCAATAGTAAGTTGCTATAGGTCATAATAAAAACTGTTCCTCTTTACAATTACATTTCAAAATGCTGGCAAAAACCATTTTTTTGTAAGGATACAATTGAACATTGAGGGTGGGCTAAAAGGGCGTAAGCTGAGTTCTATTCCTCTGGCTTTTTCAACAGTCTCTGCATAAATATGTTCCAGCCATGTGGGTGTCCATTTTGAAGTCACTAGAGTGGGACAGGTCAGCATACAGTGGGCTAAGTGTAGCACAATGACTCCCATGTGTCCTGGTAAAAAGTCTTTGATATATCATAGTCCTCTATGTCTCATATGGCACAGGCATCATCCATTCCTGTGCTTTGCAGGAACACAAATATGAAGCATTTGGAGGCCAGCAGCAAGAGTATCGCCATCATTTCCCCCAGCTTTTAGGTCAGAAGATGGACAATTTCAATCTTAACCCCGTGTACTTTTAAAATTCATTCATTTTAATTTTAGCCCATCCTGACCACACATGACATTCCTTTCCAAAGTTTCCCTTTACAAATCTTCTATAACTTTTCTTTGCATTTACGTTTTGCCTCTAGACACTTCTCACCAAACAACCAGTCTTATTTAGAACAAAATTACTTTGTCTTTTACCTTCAACAAAAATGCATTTCTATTTCTTATATATTTCTTAAATACTTTTCTACATACAGAGCTTCTTTCCTTATTTCTATCAGTTTAACTACATTTAACAGAATTTTAACTCTTAGAAATCTTACTCTCCAGTGAAAAATAAGTAGTAATCCATTGCGAGCTGTACATTACATCAGAATTCCACAAAGCATGTTTTCCAACAGACCCAAATATCCTTGGTTTTCTTCAATAAGTCAAAAGCGCAAACTTATGTTTAGTAAGCAATGCTTTATAATATCCCATCCAGTTTGGAAAAGGCCTAAATATTCAACAAACTTAATCTACCTTATCAGCCAAGCAAAACTTTAAAGCATTGTTGCAGTGTATCAAAGACCCTTAAAGCTATCTTAACATTTAACCATTAATACTTTGAGATAAACAAAATTAACCATCATTTTAAGTCATATTTTTGCTTACAAATTGCAACAGAGATAACATGAACTTATTTGACTCTCGGTAAACCTAGGTAGAAAAATACTATATTTATTACTGATAACTCTAAATACATGTCTATCTTAATTAAACAAAGAAACTTAACATTAGTTTAAATACCAAATATGTTACACCTGTGTTCACTTAAAAGTCAACCAATTTGTTAACCATTATCAAGTTTCATCTGTGGCACCAGTGAGGAAATCTGAGGTAGGCAGTGTAACTCTAAAGGGGTGCTCTTTGCTTTTTGACAGTGAGTGGAGGAGGAGCCCATGGTGCAGGAGGCACCCCAGATGATATAGGAGGTTGTCATGCTGGCTGCACTAAGTGATGCAGAAATAGGAGGAGAGAGGTATGTAGAGGGAGGTAGAAAATGTCAGGTTTCACCAACAAGCTTGGAGGCCCATAAAAGCCTTTGTTCAGAAAGGCAGGGAAATAGACCTTGATTTTGGCTCTTTAACCCCCCACCCAATGGCTGATATTCAAATTGTAAGTTACTGTTGGGCCAAAATAAGATTAGTGGATTCTGAGACAACCAGAGAAGTCTTTCTTGGTCACAGTCCAAACACCCCAGGTAGGAAACGGAGGGGTAGGAGAAATCAGGGAAGACAAGGTAAGCTCTGCAAGGTGGGGTAACGCGTGGGTAAGAGAGACTACTACCAGCACCTTGTGAAAATGACAAGGCTTTTGGCTGCAAGTTGCATAGCCAGCCAAAGTGCAGAGCCAGGAGATGAAGTTTCTCCTGGCCAGCTGTAGGAAATTAAGATAAGGGACACTTTTTTCCCTTTTTCCTATAGATGGGTAATTCCCCAACCAAGGCCATTACTCCTTTTGAAAGCATTATGATTCATTTTCTTTTGCACAAAGGCTTGGCCCCAATACAAATTGGAGGAAGAAACCTGGTTGCCAGAGGGAAATATCAATGATATAACTATTCTACAATTGGAATTGTTTGCAAATGTGATGATAAATGGCAGAATTTCCATATGTTCATTGTTTTTCGGCCTGAAGAAAAAAGAGATACATGTAAGCAATGTAATGTGGATCCTGATTTAATGGCCACCCTTTCTGAAGTCCAGCAATCAGGAGGGGAAACAATTAATGACCTCTTGCCTGTATCCAAAAAAGACCTAGAGAAGGAGGAAGGGAAGTCTTCCACCTCAACCTCCTCCTTCAGTCCTCAATCTATATATGTATATTAAAAAACATACAATTCTGCTCCTTGTTGCCCACCTTATACAGGCCTTCCCTGTAATGTAACAGACATGTTTCCCTTACAAGAAGCTAGAATGCCAGAAAGAGAAACTTTTACACTACAAGGTTTAAGACAGATAAAAGGAGATTGGGTAAATTTTCTGATCAGGTGTTGTATAGAGGTTTTTCAAAATCCTATGTATGCTTTTGAGTTGATCTTTGTTAAATCAGACTCTTAATGAGATAGAAAAATTTGGGGTTCAATTTCTTGTCTCAGCAGCTAAGAGATATGGGGATTAGCAAGTCATCAATTACCAAGGGACTAGAGGTACTATAGAGAAATTCCAGCCCCCTACTGGAGCTCAGGAAATTCCACCCCAAGATCCTAATTGAGACAATGACCATCCCAATGGGGGATGGTATTGCTGCCACCTCCAAGCTTATATTTTGAAAAAAAATTAGGATACCTAAGTTTTAGCCCTTAAATTATGCTAAATTAGCCACTATTTTACAAATACCAAATGAGGCCCCAGTGGCCTTCTAGGGGAGGTTGGGGGAGGCTTTCATGACATATATGGCTATCTCCCCTGACAGCCCTAAAGCAGAGATGATTTTAAAGGACAAATTTATCACTTAATCAGCCCTTATTATTCAGAGGAAATGCAAAAATTGTCTGTTGTACTTGAAGGAAACTGGAGGAGCTCTTACAAGCTGCCAACTGGGTATATTACAACCAAGATAAAAACAAAACAAAAACAGGTAGAATTAAAAAAACAATCTGAGTCCTTAGTTGTCACCTTACATACCATGTCAGACCAGACTTCCTGAGGTCCTGGCCCCAAATGCCACTTATGTGGATAGGCCACTGGAAAGGAGACTGCCCTCAAAAGCAACAACAGAATTCAGAGCCCCATAAGCCATGCCACCTTTGTGGAAACAATTACTTGAAGCCTGAGTGCCCTCGAGGACCTCCATCCCCAAGGGCTCAGTTAACCAGTGTCCCTGGAAGGGACTGAGGGGTCTGGGGCTCTTTGGAGTGGTTCTCAGAACCAACTGTCTATTGGAAGCCTGGACCCTCTAGTAACTCTGGAAAACTCGGGTTACTAGCATGTCGGATCACTTCCTAATTGATAATGGAGCCATATATTATGTTGTCTTTTCCACTCCAGGCCAACTATCCAAATGCAGCATAATGATTGGAAGCATTTCTGGAAAACTTGTAACTAAACTTTCTCTCAGCCCCTGGGATGTATATGGAAACCTAATTTTTTCTCATTCTTTCCTGATAATTCCAGAGAGCTTTATCCCTTTGCTAAAAGGGACATTATAACTAATTGGAGACTACAGTGCTGCTAACTCCAGGACAGATAAACAATTATGTCAGTTTTGGAGAATTACTGGATATTGTAGGCTGTGGATACCAGGGTTCAGAAATTAACTCTCACACTGTATCAATTATTAAAGGAGACTCAATCCCATCTATTCTCCCAAGGAAATAAACTGGGGTCTAACTAATGGACACTGGCTCCAGTGACTCCAGCCCTTGGGATGGTTACAAACAGAGCAGGAGAAATTTCTATTATTGAGCTCAAATACCTGAAAGATCATTCAAGTACTGCATCAGGCCTTTTATAAGATATGGTAAACGGCTGCCTTAACTCTTTCTCTAATAGGAACAAATCAACAAACAGAGGCAAAAATTAGCAGACTCATGGAAATCTTGGAGCAACATATGGAACTGGACATCCTGGCTCCTCTCTTTAGCTGGTCCTGTCTTAATGCTTTTCATAGCCCTCCAGTTTGGTCCTTGTATTCTTAATATGCCAATAGAGTTTATTTCCTCTCATTAAGAAGCTATAACGTTCCATATGATGCTCCATCTGGACCATTCTAGCTGTTGCTACTCTCATTTGGAGAGTACAAAGAACCCTAGCTGTCTCACACTCCCTTTCAATGTCCCTGTCCAGCAGGAAGAAGCCAGAACAGTTTTTGCCCCTCCTCCATGGCAGCAAAGGATTCCCTGGCTTCCACAAACTGATTTCCCTAAGTCTCCTACATCAGATTGAGAATCAGGAGGGGTGAATGAGGAGGAAAGCTGGTAAACAGAAATAAAAAGAGGAGTCAGATGTATGAAGTCGGATACTCCCCTTGCATGATTTTGGCTTCTGCAATCTTGCCTGTCTCTTGCATCAGTCAGAAGTCAGAACAAGTAGCTTGACTATACTAGCCCCTGGAAGTGCATTATGTATAAAGGACCAGTAAAACCTGAGCCAGATGCTCAGCCATTGGAGGTGACTTCACTGAGTGGCAGTGGTGTGAAATAAACAGTCTTTCTGATTCCACAAGTGCTTGTGGGTTGTCTCTTCCTGGGCACCAAGTATTTGCTGTAACAATCGTAAATGCTGAATGAAAATTCATAACCAGACCTGAAAGACTTATCCCCTTTAAGTTTTTTTAGGAAAATAATTTAATATGGTGAATAGTTAAATTCATTTATAATGTAGAGAATATGAAACATCAAGTAGAAATGTATTTAAATTTGAGTTCTATTTTAGTTCTATTTAGTTCTTTTTAAAAAAGCTTTCTCTATACATCTTATGGGAATAATATTGCTGCATTATTTTTGAGTCAGTGATACATACAGTTTATGTTAGTTGGCTTATGAAAAATGGCAAACATAAAATACCTAACTGAAAAAACTCAAGTTGGAAGTGTTAAATAATTATGTCCTGTTATTGACTGTGGTCATTAAAACTGGTTTCTGATCTTAAAGCATATTAAATTGTCTTCAGAAACTGTATTGAAAATGCCACACCAGGGAGTTTCCAGTATCGGATTCAAAGTGCATCCTTTTTTGTAGGTGATAAATATAATACCAGAGAATACTAGATTCTAATATCTCATAAATATGTGTCTTTTAATGGAGCTGAGGGTTGTTGGGGAGGAAGAAATTTAATGTCCCCTTCAAGATCCTTCAGTCCTTATGGTTGTTGCTTTAAATTCTCCACCAGGCATGTTACTTACATCTGCTGGGGTTCGATCTCTGGCTGTGACCTTATCTTGTTGTTTCTTTGGGGATGAATTCCTTCTCCTTGGCACTTTGTCTAGGTCTCTGTCTTCTTCTCTGTGTTAGAAAAGCCTGATATGTTTCCTGTGCCCACAGTGCCCACGGTGCCCACACAGTGAGACTAAAGGCTTTATGAAGAACCAGTCATACAGTGTGCAGGACTTCATGCTTCAGGGAATGTCTGTGGTGTATGCTTGGTGTGCTCTGCTGCTCTGCTGTGGCTGCTCTATCCCTCAGGCCAGTCATCTGCAGATGCTCTCTTTACCTGCAGTGGACAGTGTTGGGTCCTTGGCCAGAGTGGGGTAAGTTTTTAAGCAGGCATGGTAAAAGAGACCTGATGCTAGTTCCACTAGAACTGAAGTCCTGCACAACTCAATGGTCGGTACACGTGGGGTGTGGGGGATGTGTGCTGGTCTTCTGGGGGAGGCGCCCCCTGCACTGGCTTCTATGCACAGAAGCGGTGCCAGCAGAGTGCAGGGGGGCAGGACTCGGTGTTAGCAGGTCAGGCATCCACTGTGTGGGCACTGTGCTATTTACTGAAGTGGCTTATGGTGGGGGCGGGGGGACAGAAATGGGACCTAGCCAGGTCCCTTGTTTCTGGAGAGAGGAGTTCATGCTTATGCTCTCAGGGAAGTCCCCCCGAAGAAGAGTGAATACTTTCCCCTCATGTGTCTAGGTGTCTTTCAGATTGCTGTTTTCTGTCTATTCCGCGTTACTTGCCGGCCCAGAGGAGCACAGTGCATTTGGGGTTTACCCCAGCCAGCTCTGCTGACTTCTAAACTTCCAAACTTCAGGGTCCTGGTGTTGGGGAGATTGGCACCGGTCCTCTGGGAAAGGTTCTCGCTGTGCTGCGACAGATGCAGGTTTGGTACAGAAGGGCAGTCACACCAGAGCACAAGGGTGTGGGATTTGGAGCAAGCCTGCTGTGCAGTGTTGTGGTTAGCTGCCCTGAGGATGTGTCTCTGCACCTCCGCTCAGGAGCAGAGGAAATGGTGCCCACCAGCTCCTCTGTCTCCACAGAGGCAATGCCACGCCTCACAGATGTGTTCCAAAACAAACCAGCAGTCTCTCCCTGCCCACTGAGGTGATCCTTAGAACATGCCATCTGCCCAGAAGTTGTTTGCCTGTCTTCTCTCCAGGAGTAGGGCACCGTCCTCAGATCTCCATCCCAGCTATCCTGGGGACCTGTGAAACTCCAGGCTTTGAACCCCACTGTTTACAAAAGCTCACAAAATTCACCCCCTCTCGTTGTGGAGTGAGTGCCTTTGGGGAAATGTTCCTGTGTCTTCCCCTGAGTGTGCCTCTTTCTCACCCTTCTTTGTGACTAGGGTTCTCTGCACTCTGCAGCACCTGCAGTCTGTTTCCCTCCCGAACCATGTCTCTGCACTTCTTACCTTTCTTCGTGTGGCCTCTTGTCTCTCTCTACTTGTGGAGTTTGTTTCTGTCAGTCCTCAGGTCATTTTCGTGGGTACTCAGAATGATTTGATGGTTATCTAGCTGTGTTCGAGGGACAAAGCAAGCCTAGGGTCCTCCTACCACACCTCCGTCTTAGCTCCTCTAGGGTGGGTTTTTTTTTTTCCCTTTTCTTTTCTGTTTGAGTGAACTTCCATAACATTGTTGGGGAGGAAGGAATTCCATGTCCCCTTCAAGATCCTTCTAGCTGGACTGTGAATCAGATTGATACGAGGAGAGTAACAGGAAAAAACATCAAATTCAATTTCATATACATGGGGACTCCACACCAACACAAAATTGAAAGACTGGATATATGTGACATACATCATTCTGCACTAAGGAGAAGCAGGTAGGAGTCTGGGCTTTCAAAGGGAAGGTGTGCAAATCACAGGAAAAAGATAGAGAGTAGATAAAGTGTTTGCAGACAATGGGGCATAGGAATTTTCACAAAAAGGCTTTGCTGAATTCCTCCTTGTTTTACCTGCTTCAATCCCTGTCTTCCACCCCTCGTTCTTATCATAATGTAGTTATCTGTGCAGATTGCTCCTTCCAGGAGCAGCTCCTCCATCTAAGTTGTCTTGAGTCAGCTGAGGGAGACAAGAGGGTCAAAAACTTTTGCTGAGTTGGGACGCCTGGGTGGCTCAGTTGCTTAAGCCACTGACTTCAGCTCGGGTCACGATCTCACAGTTGTGAGCCTGAACCCCACGTCAAGCTCTGCGTTGACAGCTCAGAGCCTGGAGCCTGCTTTGGATTCTGTGTCTGCCTCTCTCTGCCCCTCGCGAGCTCGTGCCTCTCTCTCAATCAATCTCTCTCTCTCTCTCTCTCTCTCTCTAAAGAAAAAAAACATTTAAAAAAAATTTAAAAAAAAACAACAACAAACTTTTGCTGAGTCTATTCGGTTGTGACTGTTTTTAACTGGAAATAATCTTTGTGCCAAAGTGGCCCATCTCGGGGCATCCTGCCATTGGCCTCTACAGGAGTTTTCTATATGGTGAGTAAACTTAAGTGCCTTGTATGCAAAGTGTATGTGATATGGCTTATCATTTGTTTTCACATGACTGTCCCAATATTTCAATACAATAAGAAAAGACAAAAGAAAACTGAGAAAGTGAAGAGAAGAAAGAAAAAAAAAGCCTGACCCAAAACGAGAAAAATAAATGAAAAATAAACAAGAGACTATGAACCTGAGTTTAAATGAAAAAAGTAAAATAAAATAAATAAGGAAGCCTGGTCTTATTTCCACCAGAACTGTGGGTGTCATTTGGACACTTGATTTTCAGTACACTTGGTGCTTGTGGGGTGCTGTCGGTGCTGGTCTTCTGGGAGACCAGCCTGCTGCCTCGCTCAGCATCAGTCTTGCCTCTCAGTTGACAGGCAGGGAGCAGCAGGTCCCTCATCCACTGGGGGCTGCTGTGCTGCTCTCTAAAGTCTGACCCTGTTTGTGTTCTGGCAGGCAATGGCACCACTCTAATCTCTTGCCTCATGGACAGGGGATCTTCCACTCCCGGCTCTTCAAATAGTCCTAACAGAAGAGCGAAGGCAGTGTGTTCACAGTGTGCCACAACTCTTCTGTGTTGTTGTTGTTGTTTTTGTTTTTTTTTTTTTGGGGGGGGGGTGGCTGGGATTCAGAACCCAAAGCCTTAATGGACCTGGTCTCACATGGATCCCCACTCCCTCCTGTAGATTAGAGCCTCTCCACACTGTCTGAAATCCTGCCCCTGATAATCAGTCCCCCGCCTGCACAGTGTGCGGAATCTATGGTGTAGCATTGCTAAAAGCGGCAAAAGCTATATTCCCTCTGGATGCACCTCTGTCCCCTGCTGATGGACGGCTTTGTGCTGGGGCTTGGCAGGGTCTTTGGTCCTTGAGATAGTAATATACCCTGTTGCAAAAGTACTCCAGGAAGAGGAATGTTCTCTCCCAATGCACCCCGGGTATCTCTATACCATGCTATGTACCCTGGGACCATTTCTCTCTTCCCCAGGAAGCCACAGCTCTGCTCCTGAGAAAGTCACACACTTCCAAAACCTGAGTTTGAGTTCCAAATGCTGTTTGAAAACAAAACAAAACAAACAGCAAACAAACAAACACCTGTGGCCCTTTTTGTGTATTTTTTGCCCCCAGTCCCATGGTCAGAGAGGGTTTCCTCTTTTGCGAACTCAGCGCCCCTCTTTTTCTCTTCGTTTCGTCTCTCTGTGGAAAGGGTTCCCTCCCTCCATGGCATCACCATTTCTCTGTCACCCAGTTCACTTCCATGCACCTCGCACCTCCCATGTTGTCTCCCTCTGACTCTGGAGATGGTTCTGCCACTCCACACACACATTGCAGATCGATTTCCTGGGTGTTCCTGGGAGTCGACCTCAGGAGAGCTGTGTTCGCCCAAGTCGTATCAGTTCTTTATATATTTCAGGTATTAACCCGTTATCAGATCTGTCACTTGCCCACATCTTCTCCCATCCAGTAGATTGTCTCCTGTTCCTTCGCTGTGCAGAAGCTTGTATTTTGTCATTATCTCAATAGTTTGTTTTGCTTATGTTTTCCTTGCCTCAGGAGACATCGAGGCAGTGTTGCTATGGTAGATGTCAGAGACATTTCTGCCTGGGTCCTGTTGTTAGGAGTGTTATGGTTTCAGGTCTCACACATACTCAGTCCAATTTCAATTGATTTTTGTGTATGGTGAAGAAAGTGGTCCAGGTTCATCCTTCTGCACGTTGCTGTGCAGATTTCCCAGAGCCATTTGTTTTTCTTTTTCCCCCTGAATATTCTTTCCTGCTTAGTGGAAGATTAGTTGGCCGTATAGTTGTGGGTCTATTTCTGGGGTTTCTGTTCTGCCTTATTCATCTGTGCGTGTGCGTGTGCGTGTGCGTGTGCGTGCGTGCATGCCTGTGTGTGTGTTTTGAGCCAGTACCAAATATTTTAAATACTTCAGCTTTGTACTATATCCTGAAATCTGGTATTGGGATGCCTCCTGTTTCTACATCAATATTTATTAGGATTTTTTTTTTTTTTTTTTTTTTTTTTGTCTATTCAGGGTCTTTGGGGGTTTCCTACCAATTTTGGTATTATTTGTTTTAGTTCTGTGAGGGCTACTGTTGGTAGTCTGATGGGATTGCATTCAATGTGTAGATTGTTTTGGGCAATATGGGCATTTTAGCATGAATGTCTTCCAATCCATGAATATGGAATGTCTTTGGGAATGTCTTTCCATTTAGTTTGGGTCATCGTCAATTTATTACATCAGTGTTTGACAGTGTTTCAAGTAGAGATGTTTTACCCTGCATGGTTAAGTTTATTCACAGCGTTATTTACGTAGTTATTTTTTGGGTAAGATTGTAAATGGTGTTACTTCCTTAATTTCTCTTTCTGCTACTTCGTGTTACTGTAAAGACTCACTTCTGGTATCTGCGTATTAATTTTGTATCCTGCCACTTTCCCTAATTAGTTTATTACTTATACTATTTACTTATTTATTTTTTTGGTCGAGTCTCTAGGATTTTCTATGTATAGGACCTGTCATCTGCAAATAGTGACAGTTTAATTTCTTCTTTTCCCGTGTGGATGCCTCTCATTTCTTTTTCTTGTCTGATTTCTGTGGCTAGGCGTTACAGTAATCATTGATAAGTGGTGAGAGGGGACATCCTTGTCTTCTTCCTGAGGTTACCTGAACTTTCAGCTATTCTGAGTTAATTATTGCGTATGGTGTTCAATGTCCAGCTTCATTCTTGTTTTCGTTTCTTCTTCTTCTTCTTCTTTTTTGTTTAATGTGGCTATTGTTTCCTCAGCATCTTTTGTTGCAGGGGCAGATTTTTGCCCTCCGAATGGCTCGGCACCCTTTGTGGAAAATCATCTGAAAATGTGTTTGAGAAATTATTTCTGTGCTCTTACTTTCATTAATCTTCATGTTTGTCTTCATCCCAACACCACATCATTTTGATTATTGTAGCCTTGTTTTAAGTTTTAAAGTCAGGAGATGTGAGTCATTCAACTGTTTTCTTGTTTTGTTTTGTTTGTTTTGTTTTGTTGTTTCAGTATTTGGCTCTTCTAGTCCCTTGAGATTCCATATCATTTTAGAATGGATCTTTGCACTTTTGTAAAAGAGACACCCCTGGTAATTTGATAGGGACGCATTGAATCTGTAGATCACTTTGGTAATACTGCCTCCTTAACAATGTCCTGATGTTAGTATAGCCATCCCATTTGTCTTTTGGTACGTTTTGTATGGAATATCCTCTTCTACCTGTTTTTCTCTACCTGTTTGTATTTTGGACCTAAGGTGAATCTCTTGCAGGCAGTATGTAGAAGGACCATGTGTTGATCTGCTCATTGAGTTACTTACTAGCATTTTTTTTTTATTGAGATATAAGTGTTATAACTTGTACAACCTAATGATTAGATACCTGTACACAATGGAAAGTGATCATAATAAATCTAGTTAACATCCATCAACACACATAGTCACAAATTTTATTTGTCTTCTGATGGGAACTTTTAAGATCTTCTGCCTTGTCAGCTGGCAAAGATACGGTACGCTATTTGTCATTACCTGTAGTCAAGATACAGTACATTACATCCTCTGGAGTTATTTATGGAATAAGTGGAAGTTTGCACCGTTTGACCACAGTCACCCATTCTTGGCTCCCCCAACCCTGATTCTGGCCACCACCAGAATTTGTGTTGTTTTTGTTTTAGGACCCACGTGTAGATCAGATCACATAGCATTTGTCTTTCTCTGTCTGACTTGTTTCAGTTAGCGTAATGTCCTCAAGTTCCATGCATGTTGTTGCCAACAGCAGCATTCCCTTACATTTTTATATCTGAATAATATGCCTGCCCTCTCTCATTGGGGGTGTGTGTGTGTGTGTGTGTGTGTGTGTGTGTGTGTGTGTGTGTGTGACTTTTTTATCCATTCATGAATTAGTGGACGCTTAGTGTTTCCCTTTGTTAGCTACTGTAAATAATGCTTTAGGGTACATATATTCTTTAGTTTGAATGTTCATCTCCTTCCCAAAAGACTTACAAGTGGAATATGGAAGTTCTACTACCTTTCATTTTCTGAGAAACCTCGAAAGTAATCACCATAGTGGTTCTCTGGTTCTGTGTGTATTTTAGGCTTGTACTGTTTCTGTTCTTGTTCCACTGGAATTTGGATGGGGATCTCATGACTTGGTAGATTGCCTTGACTAGGATGCACATCCTAAAAATGTTCATTCTTGGGGCACCGGGGTGGCTCAGTCGGTTAAGCATCTGACTGCAGCTCAGGTCGTGATCTCGCGGTGTGTATGAGTTTGAGCCCCATGTCCAGCTCTGTGCTGACAGCTCGGAGCCTGGAGCCTGCTTCAGAATCTGCGCCTCCCTCTCCCTCTGCCCCTCCCCTGCTCGTGCCCTGTCTCTCTCCCTCTCACACACAAAAATAAATAAACATAATTTTTTAAAATGTTGATTCTTCTACCCTCATGAGCATGGAATCTCTTTCCATTTATTTGTATCTTATTCATTTTTTTTTCCATTGGTGTCTTATAGTTTTCAGTGCAGGTCTTTCATCTCTGTGTTTAAATTTATTCTGAGATATTTTATTATTTTTAGTGTAACTGTAAAAGGGGTTGTTTTCCCAATTCCTCCTTGGATAGAAAGAAACACAGCTGATTTTGGTATACTAATTTCACAGTTTGTAACTTTACTGATTCAGGTATTAGTGCTAGAAGTTTGTTGGTGGACTCATTAGGCTTCTCTATACATATGATATAATGTCATCTATAATTAGGGATCCTTACTTTTTCCTTTCCAATTTGGATTATTTTATTATTATTTGTTTTCTTGTCTAATTGCTTGTCCAGGATTTCTGATAGTCTATAGAGTTAAAAGTGGTGAGAGTGGGCATCCTTGTCTTTTTCCAGATCTTAGAGGAATAGCTGTCAGCTTTCCACCTTGGGCTATGATGTTAGGTGTGGGCTTGTCATATATGGTCTTCATTGCAGTGAGGTGTCTTTCCTGCAAACCACTTTGTCAACAGTGTTTATCTCATAAATGGATGTTGATGTTTCTGCATTTATTGTGATGATCACACGATTTTTATCCTTTATTTTATTATCGTAGTGTAGCTTTGATTTGTGAATGTCAAACCATCCTTGTATTCTTGGAATAAATCCCACTTGATCATAGTATATGTTTCGTTGATTGTATCGTTGAATTTGGTTTGTTAATATTTTGTTGAGGAGTTTTGCATCTCTGTTGCTCAGGGATATTGGCATGTGATTTCCTTCCCTGTTGTGTCCTTGTCTAGTTTTGCTGTCACAGTAAGACTTTGCCTCATGAAAATGAGATTGGAAATGTTCCCTCATCAGTTTTTTTTTTTTTTTTGAAAGAGATTGAGGTATATAGTGTTAATTTTCTAAAATTTGGATTGAATTCAACGTTGAAGCCATGGGTCCTAGAGTTTAGTTTGTGGAGAAATTGTTAATAACCGAGTCAGTCTTATTATTTGAAATTTGTGTTTTCATATTTTCTGTTCCTTTGTCATTGTGCTCTTGGGTTATCTTTTCTAGGAATTTATCCATTTCTTCTAGGTTGACCTATTCTTTTGCTCTACAATTGTGCATGATAGTCTCATAATCCTTTGTATTCTGTGGTATGTGTTGTAATGTCTCCTTCGTTTCTGATTTTTTTTGAGTTCTGTAGTGTACTTGGTTAGTGTAGCTAAATTTGCCGTTTGTTTTTAAGAACATTAGCTGTCCCTAATCTTTTCTACTGCCTTTGTAGTCGCTATTCCTTTTAGTCCACTCTGATCTGCGTTATTTCCTTCCTTCTACTAACTTTGGGCTTTGTTTATTCCTTTTTCCCCTAGTTTCTTGAGGTATAAAGTAGGTGGTTCACTTGGGCTCTGTGTCTTGATATAGGTATTTATTACTATGAACTTCCCTAGTAGGAATGTTTTTGCTGCATCAAATTTTGGTATGTTGTTTATCCACTTTAATTTGTCAGAAGGTTTTTTTTTTTTATTTCTTTAGATTTCTTTGTTTATTTCTTTAGATTTCCATTGGTTTTTCACTTTGTGATGTTTAATCTCCACACATTTGTGAATTCGGTTTTCCTCTCTCATTACTTTGTAAATACATTGTGCCGCTTCCCTCTAGCCTACACACAGTTTCTGCTGAAATGTCTGCTGATTGTTTTATGGGGATTCCCTTGTACATACCGGGTGTTTTTGTTTGTTTGTTTGTTTGTTTGTTTTTTCACTTGTTGCTTTTAGACGCTCTCCTTGTCTTTAATTTGAAAGTTTATTTATGTTTATCGTATGGGTCTCTTTGAATTGTTACTTGGAACACTGCCGGCTTTCTGTATCTGGATGTCTATATCCTTCCCCAGGTTTGGGAAGTTTGGAGCTGCTGTTTCTTTGATATGTTTTCTGCCCCTTTCTCAATATCTTCTCCTCTGGGACCCTTATTATGTGAATGTTGGTGAGCTTGGTGTGCCTTAAAGCTGTTTTTAATTCTTTTTTCTTTTGGCTTCTCTGATTGGGTTAGCTATCCCAGGAAAGACTAAATATAGAAACGTATGTTGATTCTTACATAATTATACCCCTTTTCGGTTTGAAGTGCAGTGTTTGATCTAAAAAGGATCATATTACACCTTCTGTCTCTCTTTTGATGTCATAATATCAAAGAGAAAACAAACTTTTTGTTAAGCTCAGCTTTCACTTGGCAGCTATTTTCTTTTATATGTTTTACTCTATTGAATTTTATTATGAAAATGCAAGATTTTTCCATAAGCCTGAAATTTCTGATGAAATTATTTGCATTTTAAAAGTGCTAAACTCTTATTGCTTAGGGATAAAATGATTTAATTAACTCTTTGACAGATTTGGTAAGTTGAGAGACTAGCTGTTTTTAGGAGAACTTTATGTATGCTGACAGTAGGCTCCTAGCCTGTTTCAAACTCCTTGAAAAATAAAACACAGAAAAGCTCCTTGAAGCATACTTGGGAAATATGTAACTACTAAGTGTAATTAGAACCTGCCTACTTTATTTACACTACAGTTTTGAACAAAATAAAAGTACACACATACACCCTTCATTGTAATGACTTAGCATTGAACTTCTTATTTCATTGTGAATTTTCTCTGTGCGATGGGTTGTTCCACACAAGTTAGCAGTATTTTTCGTGTAATGAAATGTTGGTTGAATTGAAATACCACTTCTAAGAATCTTTTTCTAATATAGTTTGTATTTTATATCAGGCTGCTGCTGCTTCTTTTTTTTTTTTTTTTTTTCCTGTATTTATGTGTAAGCAGGGGGAGTGTTGAGAGAGGGGGCGTTGGAAAATCCCACTGGGGCTTCATCTCACAACCACAGTATCATGAGCTAAGCTCTTATCAGGAGTCAGAGGCTTAACCAACTGAGCCACCCAAGTGCCCCAGACTTGTTTCTTTTTATAGACAGTTTATCTAATAACATCATGAATATATGTATATAAGTATATTAATTATTGTCTTCAGCTAAAATCAATGAAACAGATACGTTTGGTCCTGGAGATGATGATGAAATCCAGTTTGATGATATTGGAGATGACGATGAAGACATTGATGATGTAAGTAGTGGATAAAACCTTGTGTTTATTATTTCTTTTATTTATGAATTACATACAAAGAAACCTTTAATCTGGGAATGTTGAACACTTAAATTCGGTATCTTGTTGAGATCACTCCTTTCATTTGAAAGTTCATTAATGTTCTGAAACCATCTAGTTACACATTTCTTTTCTCTGAGAAACCTTACAGGCCTTTGAAGCATTTCTTTCTGAAAAGAGCAATATTATTTCCTCTAACATAGATACTTCATGATGATAACTTGCTTTAATGAGAGGTAACTATTAAGAAATGTAGCAGTTTTGAGAATGTACCTTCTCCTAGATGAAATACTAGCATGTAAAAAGCTGGTTCTTGTTTGAACCAGCTTGCTGAAGCATTCAAATTGCAATATACTTCAAACCGGAGGTCTGTTGTCAACTTAATGTATTGGGATTACAATTTTATCACGTATCAGTGTTGTGTGGAACGTGGTTATTTCTCTTAGTGATAAAGCAGTTAGAGCAATAAAAGTAATAATGAATGTCTCACTGTTTTGCTGTTACTGTATGTAAATAAAATTCATCCTGATTTTCTTGGCATGTGTGGATGAAATAATTGGGATGGTGATATATCTTAGATTTCTATCAGGCTTAGACTTTTTTTTTTTTAATACCTCTGTAATAAAAAAGTAATTCAGAGACCACAAATCCAAAAATATTAGTGTTAAGTCTTGGATTTAATACTTGGAATTTAAAAATGTGTAGAGCATTTATTCCTGTCAAATACTGTGCAGCACAATTAGTAGAGTTGTTCAAAAATACAAAGCCAGTCTTTGGTAAGTGTAAGTTGAGCACCACACATGATGCTGATGCTGCTGTCACGTTGGTAATCATTGATCTAGATCGGGGATTTCCAGATCTTTTCATCACCAACAAAGCCCTTTATTTTATTAAGAGCATTTTCAGACATTCAGAGAAGTTGGAAGTTTTCGAAGTGAAACGAACGCCTTTACATATAGTACCAAGATTAGACAATTTACATTTTTCTATACTTGATCTACCAGACCAGTCCTTCTATTCAGCTACAGCTCCATAGTATTTTTTAATATATTTCCAAATCATTTAGATTATTTCCATGAATTGAAGAAAATTGAGTACATACCTCCAGTGTAGCTTTTTACCAGATTTTTTTTTTACCATGTATTTATGCATTTTTAAACATAGGGTACTATTTAATGAAAGTTGTATACATTTTAGGGGCACCTGGGTGGCTCAGTTGGTTATGCGTCCGATCTCTCAGTTCGTGGGTTCGAGCCCCACATTGGGCTCTGTGCTGATGGCTCAGAGCCTGGCGCCTGCCTCAGATTTTGTGTCTCCCTGTCTCTCTGCTCCTCCCCTGCTCATGCTCTCTCTTTGTCTCTCAATAATAAATAAACGTTTAAAAAAATTTTGAAAAAGTTGGATACATTTTAAAACATACCTAGAAGTAGGAAATAAAAAAGGATGAAGAAGAACATAATTGTTAAAATTTTCTTTATGTACCTTATTTGTGGACCATGAGCCAGAGTATTCTTATGACTAAATTAATCCTCTGACAGTAGGGTGATTATTTTCTGTGCCAAAACTTAATGTAACAATTGCATTGTGCATTAAGGACAGATATGAACTTTTTGACAGCTGAGTTAGGTTCAAAGGCTAGGTAGGAGCTGAAGTAGAAGTGTATGTGAATATGAAGAGGATATTTTGGCCTAGGACCCGACTTTCCTAATTTTTAATTTTTAAGGTACTTACAATTTAATTTTTAATATAATTTAATTTTTAATTTTTAAGGCGCTTATACTTCCACATGTGTGTTCCCACTCTCAAAATGTAAGATCTCAAGTCACCAGCATGAAAATAGAGAAGGAGATTGTAAATGTCATTGAGAATAATTTGCATAACATAACATTCTCAGAGAGTTCATAATGACTGCAACAGACAGGAATTGAGAAATACCTAGTATATAAAATTTTTCATTCAAAGGCTTTATATTTCAGATAGTATAAAGGGTCCTTATTATGCAGTAGACTATTTATTGTATTATAAGAATTAGTTTTCAGTGGATTTCATGTTTTTTTTCACTTACAGATCTAAATTGAACATGGTTTCTGAGGATTGTTCTACAATTTGGATTTTGGCTATCACACCTGTTAAAAGAAGACTAAAACATCATTTAGTATGAATGTATTTTGTTAAGACATGCTGATCTATTTTCATTGTGTAAAAGGATTATATTTCTCTAAAAACTGACTTAGCTGAATTATTTAAGTGAAATTTTATTGTTTGGATATAATGGAACTTAGGGGGAAAAGACTGTAATACCTGCTGTTAAACAGTAGAAAGAAACGAAGAAGAAGTGTCTTTTCCACTGTGACTATTTTATTGTAGTTAATAGGTGTTTTGAATAAATTGCCTTATCATCATAGGTTTTGGTAAACCATGTTCCAGCTAGTATGTTAACAGAATCTTTATGTATATTCGAGTTACCTAGATGTTCTGTAAGATTTTTGATTTAAGGAAGGTGGAAGTCCACATTTAAAGTCAAGAAAGGGGGCTATTTTCATATTTATGTGGCCATATGTATTTCATTCTAAGCTTGATAACTTACACATTATTTTCATCATTTTATGTTGCCACCATCATAAAAAAAAAAAAAAAAAAAAAAAAAAAGCATTTCCGAATTGCATTTTTAGGACATCGGTTTAAATAACATTTTTCAATTTGTAATGTTAGTAGTTGCAAAAATTCAGGGCTAGGAAACCTGGTTATCTTTATATTTGAAGTATTGACATATAAGTTGGTAGTGTTTTTACTTAATATTTATAGAAAATTTTTCAAATAAGATAGCTCTGATTGTGAAATAAGTAGGATATTTCTTACACAGGAAAGGTTATGTTAACATATGTGATTTATTGTCAAAGTCATATGCATTGTAACTCATAATTTTGGACTTTATGAGCAATTAAATTACAATGTATAATGAAAAACTAATTTTATAGTAACTTCCATAAAGTAAGTTTTTCTTAAAGTATCCCTTAGCTGGGGTAGCGGGAACCAGCACTGAGAAATATAATAAAATGTGTTGTTGAGTGTATTTTTCCTTGCTTTGTTATTGGTGTATTTTATTTTATGTAGCAACTTCTGTGTGTATTTTAGTAGGAGTTTAGATCATAATCTTTCTATTTGACCTTCTGTTTATTTCAGAGTTATCAACTGTAATAAGGTGAAACCACTATAAGGTAGTGGTTAGTTACCACTACTAAGGTACTACCACTACTAAGGTAGTTACCACTACCACTGTTAAAGCTTACACCACATTAATGGAAAGGATTCATCAGGTAGTTTGTAAAGCATAGTTATTTTCCCGAGGAGTTTTTAGCAATGAGTAAATACACTTTGACCTGGTTTCAAAATTATAAATATAACAAATAGAGAGGAGAATAAACTTTCGTATTGTTTCATCTCACTTTGCCATAATTTTACTTCCTAAATGTTACAACTTGAGCCAAATCTGATGCCAGAATACATACATAGTTAAATCTAAGAATAAGAAATGAAAATGCACAAATGTAGTTCATGGTTCTTTTCTGTGAAGTTCCTGAACATTTATCAAAGGTGGAATGTGTCTGAGACTGAGGAATTGTTTTTAATACTGTAAAGAAAATATCTGTGAAGAATTGAGTTACGAATTGTCTTCCAAGTAATCAAAACTTGCCTGATATATGTAGCCTTTTATACATAAAAGGATGCTATTGAATTTACATATTCCTCAACATTCTGCCAGGAATGTCAGAACTTTCATATGTGATGCAGTTTGTGTTAAGTAGAGAGCCACTCAAAACATCTTTTTTCTTACTTGTTCCTGTAACAAATATAGTTTGTCTAAAGATTTTCCTTGTGTAAATTACACCAGTATTTGTGTTTGCTAGTTGTTATGGTCTGATTGTGCAGTCCTTAAAATTCTTCTGTTGAAACCTTAACATGGTTAAGATGATGATGGTATTAGGAAGAGTGTCCTTTAGGAGGTATTAGGGTCAGTGTTACAAAGAAAGTTTCAGAAGGCGCTCAGCAGAACACAAACAGGAACGACTGGCATGTGCATCCTGGACTTCCAGTATTCACAGCTGTGAGAAATAAAATTCTGCTGTTACAAGCCATCCAGTCTGTAGGATTTTGTTATACCCTGAAAAGACCAAGATTCTGATGATACAGAATTTCTTTCTTGCTGGTCAGGAACAGTCCAGCTTAATGTTTCATCTTGAAGAATACAGAATCATAATTAAACCGTTAGTTGGATTAAAGTTGTAGCTCAGGTACAGGATTCCATGAGAGAGTTTTCCATTTTTTTGTGATGTATTCTTGATGAATGTTGTTTATAAACCTATCTTTCATCTAGACTATACAAATTGTCAGCATACGACTTCAAAGTACTCACATAATACTTTTTATTTTTGTAGGCTCAGTAGTGGTTCCCCATTTTATTTCTGACTTTAGAAATTTGAGTCTTAGTTCTTTTTTCTTAGTCCATACAGCTAAAGGTTAGTCAGCGTTATTGATCTTTAAAAAAAAAGTTTGTTTATTTTTGAGAGAGAGAGAGAGAGACAGAGAGAGAGAGAGAGAGAGAGAGAGAGAGAGAGAGAGGCACTGAGCACAAGGTGGGGAGGGGCAGAGAGAGAGGGAGATGCAGATCCTGAAGCAGGGTCCAGGCTCTGAGCTGTCAGCATGAACCGTGAGATCTTGACCTGAACCCAATTTGCATGATTAACTGACTAGGCTACCCAGGTGCCCCAGTTGATCTTTTTGAAAACCAACTTTTGGTTTCAGTGATTTTCTCTATTAGTTTTTTTCTCTTTCACTTAACGTCTAATCTTTATTTTCTTCTTTGTAGCTTTAGGTTTTTCTTTTTCTGGTTAGTTAAGGTATAAAATCAGATCATTGATATGAGACCTTTTCTGCTTATTATGTTAAGGATTTATAACTAAATTTTCCCCCTTTTACTGATTTTGCTGTGGCTTGTATGCTGTAGTTTCACTTTAATTTGTTATTAAGTATTTTATGTTGTGATTTGTACTTTGATCCTTTGGTCGTTTGTGTGTGTGTGTGTGTGTGTGTGTGTGTGTGTGTGTGTGTGTGAAGTATTATGGCTTTCTTAATGTTTATTTTTATTAGTTTTGGTAGAGAGTGCACACAAGCGGGGGAGGGGCAGAGAGAAGGGGGAACAGAGGATCTGAAGCAGCTCTTACCTGACAGCAGCAAGCCTGATGCGGTGCTTGAGGCCAACGTGGGTCTTCATTCCACTAACCCTGAGATCATGACCTAAGCCCAACTTGGAGCCTTAGTGGACTGAGCCACTCAGGTGCCCTAATCCTTTGGTAGTTTAATAGCATGTTGTTTGACTTCCACAATTTTGGTATGCAGGACTCTGTATTATAAAATAGTCAAATATCATGTTATATAATTACCATTTATTTTGTTTGCATCTGAGGTTCTTCTATATGCATATTCATTTCAATACAATATTTAAGGTGCAATCAACCTCATCTAATTCAACACAGATTTAACTTGAAGATGGAATTCTCTAAGTTGCTTAAATTTCCTTTGTACGATGACTGTAAGAATGTTCAAGTGTTCTATAATCTTAGTAGTAGTTTAGAGTTTAAATATTGATAGGTCTGGTCATTTTATTCTCTTGTCCTTAATATACCTTTTTGCCATAGTATTTTAATACCAACTTAAATAAGATGTGTTCTTTCCTATTATAGTTGGAGTAATAAAGTCAGATGCAGACTATTTGCAATTCAAAAATATTAGGGGTGCCTGGGTAGCTCAGTTGGTTGAGCATCTGACTTTGGCTCAGGTCATGATCTCACGGTTTGTGAGTTTGAGCCCCATGTCAGGTTCTGTGCTGAGAGCGCAGAGCCTGGAGCCTGCTTTGGATTCTGTGTGTCTCTCTCTCTCCCTGCCCTTCCCCTGCTCATGTTCATGCTCTGTCTTTTTCAACTCTCAAAAACAAATAAAAACATTAAAAAATGAAAAAATAAAGTATTAAACAGCTCCTGCATCAGTTGGCTGTTTTTTGGTTTTTGATTTACAGGATCCTCTGTTGTTCATACTTCAAACGACTTTCTTTCTGTTTTTACGTTTATTTATTTATTTTTTTAGAGAGAAGCAGTGCAGTTGGGGGGAGGGAGGAAAAGAGAGAAAGAGAGAGAATCCCAAGAATCCCATGAGATCATGATCTGAGCCAAAATGAAGAGTTGGATGCTTAACTGACTGAGCCACCCAGGTTTCCCAGGTCATTAGTTTCTAATGAGAAACTGACAATCCTAAATTACTAAAATGAAAATACTATTTTATGTCATTCAATATATATGTTAAGGTCTGTTAGTGAAATGTATATTTTGGCCAACTTTTTATAACTTTTATCAGGACAGTCCTTTTCAGTATGTGTTTTGCTCTGTTTACGTGGAGGGTCACAAAATAGGAAGAAAATCAGAGTAAAAGTCCTGTTGCTATCTTAAGATACGAGGTTGTTAGGTAGAGGTTTAGTTGGATTTTCAAAGGTCCAAATAGGTTTTATCTTCTCTTTGACCCACCTACTAGATAACTGATAGAGATTTTATTTCTTTTATTTTTTTCTTCCAAGATTTTATTCAAATTCTAGCTAATTAACACAGTAATACTTATTTTTGAGAGAGAGAGAGAGCCCGAGAGGGAGAGGGGCAGAAAGAAAGGGAGAGCAAGAATCCCAGGCAGGCTTCAGGCTGTCAGCACAGACCCTGACTAGGGTCTGTGAGATCATGATCTGAGCTGCAATCTAGAGTCGGATGCTTAACTGACTGAGCCTCTTTCTTCCCCCCCCCTCCCCCTGCCTCTCCCCCTCCCCCTTCTCCCCCTCCCCCTCTCCCCCTCCCCCTCCCTCCCCTCCCTCTCCCTCCCCTCCCTCTCCCTCCCCTCCCTCTCCCCCTCCCCCTCTCCCCCTCCCCCTCTCCCTCTCCCCCTCCCCCTCTCTCCCTCCCTCTCCCTCCCCTCCCCTCCCCCTCCCGCTCTCTCTCCCTCTCCCTCCCTCCCTCTCTCCCTCCCTTCCACAGTTTTTTTGACAAATAGTTTCTTTTTTATTGCTGAAGGTTAGTTGACATACATGTTATATTCGTTTCAGATATATTATTCAGTATGATATTTCAACAATTCTATTAATTACTCTATAATCACAATCTGTCACCATGCAATGTTATTGCAGTATTTTGACTATATTCCATGTTGGGTATTTTCACCCAAGTGACTTTATTCTATAATTGGAAGTTTGCACCTCTTAGTCCCCTTGACCTATTTCACTCCTCCTGCTCCCTACCCCCTCCCAACTTCTCTTCTTGAAATCAAGAGTTTGTTCTGTATATTTTATTGTTTGTTTGGTTTTGGTTTTGGGTGGTACTTGTTTTGTTTCCGTATATAAGTGAAACCATGTGGTATTTATCTTGTGCTTTCTGAATTCTTTCATTTAGCATAAGAGCCTCTATTCTATGTTCATAACTGTTTCTGGAAATGAAAATGGCAAACATTTTTTTTTGTTGCTGAGTAATATTCAGTTGTGTGTTTATGGCATATATATGGTTACACACATATATAACATTTAAACGTTTTTGAATATAATTGACATGCAATGTGACATTAGTTTCAAATGGAGAACACAGTGATTCAACAATTCCATATGTTATGCTATGCTTACCACAAGTGCAGTTACTATCTGTCACCATATAACTGTGTTCTTTTTGTTGTGCCTTTCATCCCTGTGGCTTACTTATTCCATAACTGAAAGCCTGTGCCTCCCACGGCCCTTCTCTTATTTTCCACAGTCACTATCCCATCCCCTTTTGTAACCGTCAGTTTTATTCTATGTTTGTCGGTCTGATTGTGCCTTTTGCTTATTAATTTTTGTTTTTTTAGATCCCACATGTAAGTGAAGTTATATGGTATTTTCATTTTCTGTCTGATTTGTTTCACTTAACCATAATACCCTAGGTCTAGGTCCATATTGTCATAAATGTCAGGATTCCACATCCTTTTTTGTGTGTGGCTGGATAGATGTATCACTTCTTTATCTATTTATCTATTGACAAATAGATATTTATCTATTGATAGACATTAGAATCCTTCCTTATGTTTTCTATTTTAAATAATGCTGCCATAAACATAAGGGTGAAAATATGTTTAAATTTTTTATTTTCAGTACATTAAATTAACTCCTAAAAACAATCTAAAAGTGTACAGTTTTGCCTTCTTAAAAAAAATACTAAAAAAACATTTTAAAACCCCCAGCAGAATCTTGGCGTTTATAATTCAAAATCAGATTACCAGAATATTAAATATTTTAAAAAACTATGTCTTTTAAAAATATTTATAAAGTTACATTCAGTTTTGTGGAATTGTCATGAAAGAATGGCTCAAAACTGGGAATGTTCCTTCATTCCTACAAATAAAACCTGACCAATACAATCTGTGAAGATTCTTGAATACGTGAGGTGTTCGATGTAAGTATCAAAGCCTTCACCTTCCTTCGTGTAAGAACTTAATGCATATGAGGGGTTGGTTGTAGTTCCTGGGGCTGACTGATGGCGCATTGAGCTTTCCTCCACCTAGAACAGTGTAGCAAGAACAGTTGGACCTTTGGGCTCCAACTCCAAGTATGTGGTTTGGAGAGCATTGTTAAAGACTTTTTCATTCAGAACTTTGGGACTTTGAAAATTGAGCATCTTCAGAACCCATGGTTTTAAATGTCACCTGACTCATTCTTTGGGAGTAATCTGCATTTTGGGAAGGACATCCACCTGCTCAGTTTCCACAGGTCCATCCTCTGGGAAGGAGACCGTTTCCCTTTTAAACCTCAATATAAAAACTCAATATATATGCCATCAGTAACCATTATGTAAAACTGTCAAGGCATCAAATAACCCACCACAGAAGCAGGAAGACTACAAAATGATGAGGAGTGAGGAGAGCAACCTGAGTCCACTGGGCCAGCACTTCTCAGGGACACTGGAATGAGCCCAGAGCACGGGTTGGTCAGATCCAGATTGATTAGGTCTGCCGGTGCTCCTGCTGGTCTGCTGTGTGACACTGGGCAGAGCTGCTAGGCCGCCTGGCACCTCC
Organism: Panthera leo; assembly: GCF_018350215.1. NCBI lineage: Eukaryota > Metazoa > Chordata > Mammalia > Carnivora > Felidae > Panthera > Panthera leo. The sequence goes on from NW_024962240.1 coordinate 212,406, forward strand.
ACACATAGTATAGTGCAAACTAAGCTACAGTGACTTCTAGATAGTGAATTAAAACATTGAACCTACTACCTACCAAATTCACAAAGCTGACTCTTGTAATCTTCTGGAGACTATAGGTGACGCTGGTTGTTTTTTATTTATTTTTATACCCAATCACATAAACTGCTTTGAAGAAAATAATTTTGTCTTTATTTAAAGAGCTCTCATTTTGTCAGTGCCCTTAAGCAATTATGAGTTTCATCATTTAAACACTTTCCAACTTTCAATATTACCATGAAATAAATATGAGAAAAGGTAGAAGATTGAGTGTTTCGCTAAAAAAAAAGAAAGAAAGAAAGAAAGAAAAAAGATGTAGCAGTTTTCTTTATCCCAACATTGTATTCTGCTTCCATCTGTACTTTCCACTTCCCTCATTCTTAGAGACAAAAAGATGGCGTTAGAAACTTTGATATGTAACAGGCTACATAGAGAAAAGAGGTTATGTCACACCTATTTGGTTGCTACATTTAGAAGCTGATCCTGTGATTTTAACAAAATGACTAGGTAGTTGAAAGAATCCATCAGATCTGTGTTTCTGAGAAAATGAGCACATTTGAGGAAATGCAAAATGCTCTTTAGGCTTACTGACTTTAGTTGCTTTCAGAGAGAAATTTATCAGAGAAAATATTCTCACCAAATATTCTCAAGTCCAAGTATGGAATTCACTTGGGAAGGAATCTCACAGATGAGAATTGTGAGAGTCCTGTGTATCTTACATGTTTTATAGTTCTTACCTTGGAATGGCCACACTGAAGACATCATACCACACAGACCCTTTCAAAGACGATTGAGAATTTTTCTAAGACCTTTGATGACTAGTACACAGCCATACAATGTCTGGACTTGAAACAATTTGAACGTCATAATTTCAATCAAAGCTCCTGTTCTAACATTTTGTTGTATAGAACACCTCTAATATTTGTCAAAATAGGAGACACTTTCATTTCCCAATAGTGACCATTAAAACAAAAACCTTAAATATGATTTTTTTCTTTTGTTATAAGTTCTTTTTAACAATTTTACTCTGTTGAAATAAGACTTACTTTAAATAGTTGCGTAGCAAAAGCTTTTAAAGCTTGGCTTTTAGCACACATCCAGGCCACTCTAATGGCCTGAAGCAATACTAAAAATCATAAAAATCAGTGAACATTCCCAAGTTTTCCTTTCGCATTACATGACAAGTTCCAGGATCATACTCTTTAAGGCAAAAGTGTGTCAGTTCTCATTATTTGGACATTTTGTAAGGTTTATAATTAAGAGATCACTATATAACATCCCCCCCAAAAGTTGTTATAAACATCGCCATCACTTCAAAACTGTATTTAATACTGTGAACCAGGAAGAGAGGTAAGCATAAAGAGGCCTGTCTACTCTGCATCGCTCACAAATGAAACACTACTAAAATAGAATTCTAAAGAAAATTCTTCTGAAAGCTTTTCATAAAAATATGCAACACCATTGCTTTGGTTTCCTCTGCATCCAGGAAACTAATCATAAAATTTGAACCCTCACGTTACCATGCCTCAAATTCTATCTAGGGTATTCTTTTTTTTTTTTTTTTTTTTTTTTTTGATTTAAAATTTAATTAGCCAACATACAGTGCAATATTGTTTTCAGGAGTAGAATTCAGTGACTCCTCACTTACAACACCCAGTGCTCATCACAAGTGCCCTCATTAATAACCATCACCCATGTAGTCCCTCACCAACTTACCTCCCTCCAGCAACATCAGTTTGCTCTCTATTCTTGAGTCCCTTGTGGGTTGTTTCCCCCTCTTTTTTCCCCTCCCCATGCTCGTCTGTTTTGTCTCTTAAATTCCACATGAGTGAAATCATATCGTATGTCTTTCTATGATTGACATTTTGCTCTCAAAATGTGTGAAAGATTTCATTTTGGGGGATGACTGAGTAATATTCCACTGTATACCTATCCACATCTGTATCCATTTACTAGTCAATGGACATTTGAGCTCTCCATAGTTTGGCTATTGCTGATCGTGCTGCTGTAACTCCTAGGGTACATGTGCCCCTTCAAACCTATATTTTTGTATCTTTTGTGTAAATACCTGATAGTGGAATTTTTGCATTCTAGTGCTTTCAATTTTTTCAGGAACCTCCACACTGTTTTCCAGAGTGACTGCACCAGTTTGCATTCCCACTAACAGTGCAAGAGAGTTCCCCTTTTCTCCACAGTTGTCAACAGCCGTGGTTTCCTGAGTTGCTTATTTTAGCCATTCTGACAGGTGTGAGGTGGTATCTCAGTGTGGTTTTGATTATTATTTCCCTGATGATGAGTGACATTGAGCATCTTTTCATGTGTCTGTTAGCCATCTGTATTTCTTCTGTGTTGTTATAAACTTTCCTCTCAGAAATGCTTTTGCTGCCTACCAACTATTTTGGACCATTATATTTTTATTTTCATTTTTTCCACATTATTTTTCATTTCTTCTTTGATTTCTTCATTGACTCATTCATTCTTTAGCAGCATTTCATTTAACCTCCATATAATTGTGTTCCTTCCAAGTTTTTCTTGTGGTTGATTTCTACTTTCATAGTACTGTTATCAAAAATGATGCATGATAGGACTTTAATCTTTTTTAATTTGTTGAGACTTGCTTTGTGGCCTAATATATGATCTAGTCCAAAGAATGTTCCATGTGCACTTGAAAAGAATATGTATTCTGCTGTTTTATGATGGAATGTTCTGATTATATCTGTTTAGTCCATCTGGTGCAGTGTGTCATTCAAAGCCATTGTTTCCTTATTTATTTTCTGTTAGATGATCTGTCCATTGATAGAAATGGGGTGTTGAAGTTCCCTACTCTTATTGTGTTACTATTGATTAGTTCCTTTATGTTTGTTGTTGTTTTATATGTTTGGGTGGTCCCATGTTGAGGGGCAGGATTGTTTACAACTGTTAGAACTTCTTGTCAGCCCTGCCACTGCAGAGCCTGGCCCAGGGCTTGATACCATGAATCTTAAGATCGTGGCCTAAGCTGAAACCAAATTTCAGATGCTGAATGTACTGAGGCACACAGGCGCCCCTTTGGGTACTTTATTCAAATTAATTTGTGATAGAGTTATTTTTATTTGGCTTAAAAATAAGCTTTTTGGGGCACTGGGTGGCTCAGTCATTTAAGTGTCCGACTTCAGCTCAGGTCATGATCTCACTGACAGTTCCAAACCTGCTTGGGAGTCTCTCTTTCTCTCTCTCTCTCTCTCTCTCTCTCTCTCTCTGTCTCTGTCTCTGTCTCTGTCTCTCTCTCAAAAAAAAAAAAAAAAAGGCTTTTCTAATTTAGTATTTTTTAGACTGGCAGAAATATTGGTGCTAACCCAAATATTTGTTAAGTTTATGTGACTGGGGTTAATTTACAGTAAAAAAAAAAAAATCATAAAATTCACTTTAAGTTTATAAAGTATGCCTTCAGATTTGCCAGCATTAAGCATAATACAGACATACAACTTTTATTCTATATGGGCTTAATAAGTAAGTTCATGTTATTATTTCTGTTACAAAATTTGCAAGCAAGAAAAATAACTCAGTATGATGACTTTTAAAAAATGTTTTACGATATTTTCATGAGTAATCCAAATATATTAAAAAATAAAAGCAAGGGATTTAGAGAGGTGTAAGTGGAATGAGATTTCTGGTGAAGTTTTCAGCAATGCTATAGCATGTATAGTGAAATGGTTTCCCTAAATCTTTTGCTAACTTGAAACTTTAAAGTTTGCTAAGGTAAATTGTGGATAGTCATTGAGTATCTAGATCATTTTCAGATAAGATAGAGTAATGAACCGTTAATAATTGAACATAGGTTTATCTAGTTTTGGCTTTATATAACAGAGAAATTGAATATATTAGTAAACATTTTCCATGGAACAAGGAAATATTTACTAAGAGGAATAGCATGCTTCTGCAATTTATAATGTACTTATAAGTTTGACAGTGCTAGCGTAAAGATGCTAGTGTAAAATGCTAGTGTAAAAGACATCCCACAATTGCCTGCTAGGCATTTCACTAGAAATTAAGGATTTTAAGGGTTAAGAATTCTAGTAAATATGTATGATAATATAAACTACTTAGAAATAATAAGGGTGAAAGGAAACAATTGTTTATGAAAACTAGGCAAGGAAATACAATAAGTAATTGTTCCAGAATGAGAAAAAATGTAAAAGACAAAAATCTAAATGGATGTAAAAAAAAGTTATAAACAGTTTGTGGAACAGCAATCTAGGGAAGGAAACTTTATGTAACATCAAACTCTCTAATAATGGATGGATTTATTTGTTGCTTTTCAAATAAGTTTTAAGAGAGGCACCTGGGTGGCTCAGTCTGTTAAGCGTCCAACTTTGGCTCAGGTCATGGTCTCGCGGTTTGTGAGTTCGAGTCCAGCGTGGGGCTCTGTGCTGACAGCTCAGAGCCTGGATCCTGCTTGGGATTCTGTGTCTCCCTCTCTCTCTGCCCCTCCCCTGCTTGTGCTCTCATTGATACAATGTTGGCACAATGTTTAATGGTATGATAAATCCCTAATTGTCTCAGCCAAACACAAATCCATGTGGTTTTGTTTTGGAGGTTTGTCTGTCTCAAAGGTGATACTTACCAAATGGAAGAGTGTGGACGTGGGAGTATAAAAGTTCAAGATTCAAGCCTTCGTTCTCACTTAGATGGCCACTTCTTGTAGTATCTTGGATTAATGACTTAAATTCTCAGAACTTTACTTTTACATTAGTTTAAGAAAGTGGGAGTAATAATTCCAATTTTATGCAGTTGTGTTTGGAGGACTGCACATGCAAGGGCACTCACTGGTCCTGACACATCAACAAAAGCTAGAACATGAAGAATTGATGAAGCAAAATATATCAAACTGGGTTTTTGTATGTAAGTGACACAAAAGGAAATTAGTGTAATTAGGACACCTGGTAGAAACTCTCACCACATCCTCTAAGATGGAAAGTAGTGTGCTGCTTGTTAGACCCCAAAAGTCACTAGTTGATGCAGGACGGTGTAGCTGAAATGATCTTTATATAAATAAAGTTAGCTTTAAGTCCTGTCTGGCTATGTGTTGGGGACCACCTCATCTGGGACAGGAGCTTTTTGTCAATCTCAGGCCCTCACAAGCAACAACATATTTAAATGATGAATTATATCGAGGTATATTCCAAGTCCTCGACCATCATACTTAGACTTTCAGGGTGCTATAGACTGATGGTCAATTTCCTGAGGTGTCTAGGAGTGGAGAAGGGGATGGGAGCTCATGTTCCCATACATTTAATCTACTTGCCTTGGGACTTTTCCAGTATCGTGAAATGATGTGAGATGTGAAAAGCGCATGCCTGCCTGGCCTGAGACAACTGCTTTTACTCTTCAAAAAAGAAAATCTATCACGTAGAGGGGCCAGACCCTGATTGAGGAGTGTAATTTGCAGAGGTTGGAGTTTATTTTGCCAAATTATTTGTTACATTTCCTGATACATAGTGATAATTTTGGAGTAAATGCTTTTTCTAAAAGGTAACCATTATTCATGAACACTGTGTCACTCAACTAAAGGGCATACAGTGGGTAAGTATATTTAATTTCCTTATACTGAGCATTCAAAGTTTTCCCTTACACAGAACCTGTGGGAAAGAGTAAGCACACACTTGGAAACTCTTTCTGCTTACAGATGTGTAAAGAAACCATTTTTTAGAGTAGAGTTTCACTTAAGCACAGTTAGAGAGAATCTCAACCAGATGTGTTAAAAGTCACTTTAATCTTCCAAGATGTGGGTATTTCAGATTTCCCCACGCCCATGTATGTATTTCAGTAACAGTAGCCTGAAAATCATCTAGTCATAAAAGAATGTTACTTGGTACTATTCAGTTTGGAGGGGAAGAATGTTTTCTTTGGGAGAACAATAAAAAAAGAAAATGATCAGAAAAAAATAATAGGAAAGTGGGTATCCTGGGTTGTCTGCTGTAGAGTCTAGGAGGAATCTGTTCAATTAAGGTAACACCCCTGGGAGAGGTATCCAGAAGTAGAAGTGAAATCATCAAAGTGATCTGAGAAATACAGAAAAATGTATAGCATGGTTTTGGAAGCCATAAAGAACTGAATCCCTGCTGGGAAAACAGCAGTGAAGAGTCTAGATTTTATTCAGCTCTTGCTGTCTTGAAGATGGGTTAGACCAGTGGACTGATGAATACTGTGTTGTTTTGTTTGTTTGTTTTTGTTTTTTGAGTTGAGTCATAAGTTAACATGACTTACAGTTCCTCCCAGTAAAGTGAATTGTGAGGTAGTTTTTAAGTGCATCAACAAAGCTGTGCAACCACTGCCCACAAGGCAATACAGGGTGTTGAATGTTTAGCTTTTAGATGACATATATTTCACATGCTGTTCAGTTTACCCTTCAAAGTGTAAGATTCAGAGGGTTTTCGTACATTGCAAAAGTTGTGTAACCACCACCAATCTAGAACAAAGAAATTAGGTTATTTAGTAGAAAGGATCATATATTCTGCTTGTTCTTGAGTTTTAGTAAACAGTTTGAGGATGAGTGAAAATAGTTTTTAATGGATAGGTTGTTTGTACTGCAAAGTGTTCTGTTGCATAACTACCACTGGTAAATTAATAGGAGAAATCTGATCATTTTAGTAATTTCAGTTCCATCCTTGTTTCTCTAGAAAATACAAAAAAAGGAATTTTTACATTTCTGCAGTAAGTGGAAGCCCGGAACTGAAATTGTCTGTCACCTGATTTCCTCCTTCTCAGGATCACGGATGGCGTTGCCCGGGAAGTGGAGAGGTATTTTTCCTTCACAGCGGTTTGTCTGAGTAAAGTGGGCTGCTTTGGATTCAACGTTATCTGCTTTCATCCTGAGAAAAGGGCTGATCGTATTTCAACATTATGAGTCCATAGTTGTTGGGTGGAAATATTTTTGTGCAGCCCCGTGAAATTCCATTTTGGCGGCTGGGGTTAGAGAACGGCTGGGTCTTGCCTCTCAGCTGGAGGTCATACTGCCCCACGCTGACGGTTAGCACCCAAGTTCTTAGGCATTGGATTAGTGGTGTTTGACACGTGAGTTCATTCTTGAGTGCCTCGCCCAATATTGCCAATAAAGTACGATTAGGTCCTGTCGACCTATTTAAAACGTGTTCTATGGCTGCGAAAGCAATGACAGTCTTCCCGGCAGACGCTAAGGTAGGAGTCGTGCACGTCTCTTCTATACTTTTCTGGCAGGAGGAATCATTGAACGATGCTTTGTTCTCGGAATCTGGTAATACCAGGTTTGACCACCTGACACGTTAAATGCATTATTTTTAATGGCAATATAATGCCCATCATTGTCTTTTCAGCCCGAAGCCCAAAGAAGCACTTGAAGCATTGGACGCGCTACAAACCAATGACTGTCTTTGTGAGTATAATTTTATTTGCTCCCTAGTCATAAGTAGTCATAAGTAGGCACAGGCCTAATGTTTGTTACGTTCTAGAAGCAGTGTTCAGTTCATTCCTTATATGGGGCTTTCATCTTGGTTGTAGTATATAGGCTTTTACAAAACTTCCATTGTACTCTCTTTCAAATAGTACCCTAAGAGTGACACCTAGGTGGCTCAGTTTGTTAACTGCCTCACTTCGGCTCAAGTCATAATCTTCCACTTGGTGATTTTGGAGCCTCCTTTGCATTCTGTGTGTCTCTTTTTTGCCCCTCCAGCACTCACACACACATGCTCTCTGTCTCTCAAAAATAAATAAACATTAAAATTTTTTTTAAATAAAAAAAGTACCAAAAAAAAAAAGAAGAAGAAGAAGAAGAAGAAGAAGAAGAAGAAGAAGAAGAAGAAGAAGAAGAAGAAGAAGAAGAAGAAGAAGAAAAGAAACACAAAAACTGTTGTCATCCGCATTAGAAACTATGGGCTAGAGGGCTTTCTGAGCCTCTGTTACCTTCAAGTTTGACTCTATTCTCTCACCCATAATTTTGCTGAGAATTATGGCATTCCATCATTTACTATCTGCTTATTCACAGACTCATGCACACTAGACATGTATTATACCATAGGATATGCTCAGCTACACTGACCACCACCATTGCTGCCACCATCCCTGTCTTGTTGAGGCTTTTATCTCACTGGGAGAAGAGACAAGTTTACCACATGTGCACAGGTACATGTGCATAGGTGCACATGGTAAGGGTGTCAGGAATGGAGGTGGAGTGATTACAGTTTAAAAAACGGTGACACACCCAAAAAAAGCTCTGTTTCTTCTTTTAAAGTTTTTATTTATTTTTGAGAGAGACAGAGAGCACAAGCAGTGGAGGGTCAGAGAGAAACAGGGAGACACAGAATCCAAAGGAGGCTCCAAGTTCTGAGCTGTCAGCACAGAGGCTGACATGGGGCCTGAACTCACAAATCGAGAGATCATGACCTGACGTGAAGTCAGATGCTTAACTGATTGAGCCACCCAGGTGCCTCGAGCTCCCCACTTTAATTGATTGATTGATTGATTGATTGATGGATTGATTATTAATTAGTTGATTAATTAGTTAATTAATTAATTGAGAGACAGACCAAGCAGCGGAGGGGGAGACAGAGAGGGAGAGAGAGAATCCCAAACAGGCCCCAAGCTACTAGGACAGAGCCTGATGTAGAGCTCTAACTCACAAACCATGAGATGATGACTTGAGCCTAAAGCAAATTGGATGCTTAACTGACTAAGCCACCCAGGCGCCCCTCGAGCTCCCCACTTCAGAGTGGGCTTGCCGGGCCCAGTGGCAACAGAATTAACAAATGCGGTGTAGTTCACATTAAAAAAGGAGTTGAGTGGCAGTACATTCAATTATCACAAGTAAGTAAATTCACTTAGTTGTAAATGAGTTATATTAAAAGTTAAAAGAGCTGCTAAGTTATTGAACCTAAGTTACTGATTTCAAAGTAAAAGCCACAGGACACACAAAAAGGGGAGGCAGTTGGGTGAGGAATCCCCATACCCCAGAGGTAGGTGGTAAGTGATGGTACTTAAACTGAACCTGGAAGGTGGGGCAGCACTTGACAATAAGCTCAGAGTGCCTAGAGGCACAGTACTGCAGGAATCCTACCCAACTAATTAAAAGTTTCTTGGGTCACAAGGGTCTGACAAGGAAGAGATAGACAATACCTACCTGGCACAGTTTGTCTTCAGTGGATATAGTGAGACTAGAGAAGAGTAGTGAAGCCACTCAGAAAGGTTTGGCTTTCTGAGGACAGAGATAATGCAGTTAAAGACAAATGGGGGAAGTTTTGTGAGAATGTGCTAAAATGCGAAGGATTTTAAGCAGGAAGAAATGTGAGTTACTTGTTGGAGATAATATCCAGCCCCACGGGTTAATATGAGAGGCACTTGGTAACTCATCTGATGGATTATTTATTTAGCCTTTTTGGCACCATTTGAACTCCTGGGTAACAGAAATCTGTGTCCCTTGTCATGAGTTTACCAGAGAGAGCACTTTGGAGATCTGAGTAAATGACCTATTTCTGTCAGATTCTGCTTCAAGTGCTACATGTGCAACTGACACATAGTACACTGTTTCCTCAGTTACTACAAAGTGAATGAGTGGGGACTCCTTGCAGAATACTTAGGGTAAACATGCTGGGAACCTGGTACCAGTCTTTTCACAGATAATCATGCAATCAGTGATCATATGTGTTTTAAAAGGAGATTAAAAAAAAAAAAAAAAGTTAAATAGATGCCCTGCAAAGGAAGCTTAAGAACAGTTTCTGTTGAAAAGGATTCCTGTATGAACCTGAGTTTCAGAGATTTTTGAGGGCTAGTTCTTATGAGTGAGACATCTCTCTCTATAACCATGTCTAAGGTTCTAAAGTTCAAGAGTGTACTGTATATACTGTATAGCACCGTGCCTGGAGTAAGTGAGGATTTTACATATACTGGAATCAAGTAGCAAAAGCAAGTATGAAGATTGAGACTGTGCAACTCAGACTATTGCAGTGTGAACTTGACAATACTTGAACTGGTAAACAGTGAAGAAAGGTAGAAGGAAACACATGTATTGATCTAGCAAAGTTCAGAGGTAATGGGCGTCGCTTGTTTTGAATTTAGACTGGAATTGCAAGTGGCTTGTTTTGAACCGAGACTGGAATTGCAAGAGAATACTGGGATGTTTCAGATGGGCTGTGAACACAGCATTAGACATAATTAAGGTGCAGTGGTGTGTTCAGCGTCTGGGAAGGTGGTGGTAGTGCCAGAGGTGCTTGCATAAAGATAAAATGGAGAGTTGGGTTGTGAGCCTGGATTGTAGTGTGAGGTGCACAAAGTGAAATTTCTGTTTGAGGGGACTCCAGATCTTCTTAACAACACAGACCCCTCTATTGGATTAATGAACTCCTGTCATGGATTCCTCTTCCCCACAAGAACTAAAGTCCAGTTTAACTTCTTCTAAACTAAGGCACTTCATCTGCTAAATCTGGGTAATCTTTACCCAGACAGATCAGATAATCTCTTCATTTTCTTTTGCAGACACCTTGTCCATCTGTGGGATCCTGCAACCAAAAGAATGCTCCCCCTCATAATCTTTCCCCAAAACAGATTCAAGTATGCATTCATTGGAGATGAAGTAAACATAGTAGACATAGACTTAAGCATTCTCAATCCAATTTCCACAGACACATTGGGTCTTCCTGGGAGGGGTGAGCAGAAGAGGGAGATAGTTTACATCTCAATGAGGTGAGCTCAGAGAGGTGGTAGAATTCCAGAGTTATGTCCTAGCAGTTTGTGCACCTTTTCTAACTATAGCAATGCGTTGAATACTTTTTAACGGGTTGTGAAAGCCTGGGAGTATTTGGAAGGTGGGGATTCTTGCTTTATCAGGGGTGTTCAGGCCAAAGGGGTGTTGAGGTCTGGACCAGGACTTCTGCAGCATCCAGTCACTTATTTAGTAAAGATCCTTCCATTTTTCCTTTGTCCTTCTTGTTATTGTTACATTCTAGCTCTTTCCTTCTCAAAATCGGAAACCCAGAGGCAGGGCTAATGATGAGTAAGGACACAGAGTAAGTAAATGGAAAATGGGTTACGCTATTGTATGAGAAATCTAGCATGCCTTGGTTGCTTACATGTGTGATGGTTGAGCATTCATTTGTGTGTGTGTGTGTGTGTATGTGTGTGTGTGTGTGTGTGTCTGTGTGTGTGTGTGTGTGTGTGTGTGTGTGTGTGTGTGCGTGAGCGTGGGGAGGGGTGAAGGAAGGAAGAGCATGCACACACCTGAGTGGTTGCATCTATCTTCTCCTTGGAATCTTGACTGCATTAACTCAAAGAGGTCTCTAATGGCCATTGTACAAGAACATAGGAGCCATAAGTATAGTCACTTCCACTTCTAGCACGTACTAGGACAGGTCCAGGTGTTGGTTGTTTTCATTCAAGCACATCCATCGAGTATTGAGGATTTCCAGCCTAGTAAAATACTGTTGTGTTCAGTGCAGCATAGTGTTTTTGCTGCCTAGGCAAAAGCATCTTTGCTTTAGTGATGTACCATCATACCTGTTTCTGATCAGACATCATCAGCATCAGGAAGACAGGAGAGCATTTCTGCTCAGTGTATGACCCCAAGGGCTGTTTTGCTGTTTCACTGTGTCTCACACACACAGCAGAACAGGAAAAAGTGAATAATGGGAGTCAAGACACATGGACTTGGCTGTCCACTTGGGAATTTGGACCAAATTACAGGGATATTTGTCTGGGACCTAGTGGTCCTAGGGTCAGATTTCCTTGTTCTGCTTTGTGGTTGGTTTATTCAGGCATATACAGTCCACCAAAACTTCTATAAGAGTGAATTCGCACATAAGGATATTTCTGAATTGAACGATAATTCATTAGTGTACTCTTTTACAAACAGGATGTTGTTTCCTTATAGAAGAATCATGAAGATCTAAGTAAAAGTCCTGAGTGCCGCGTTCATTAATTATATGACTTTGGCAAAAGTGTGTAACTTCTCTTGAGCCTCCCGTTTTCTTGGTAAATGGTAATAATACACTTTCTCATCAGGGCACTCTAAAGATTCAGTGAGTGTCTTACTAACAGTGCTACCTGGCATTTTCTTGATACAGAATAGACATCCTGCCTCCTGCCCTCCCCACACTTGACAGCATTTTGAGGAAACTTTCAAGGGATTTCCCCTTTTGTAAAGAGAATTCCAATCTTTCTTCTGGTTAGGGAATACCATGTTGGAAAGCAGGATCACCCCTGAAGTATCCATTCCTCTTTTCCCCGTAGTTAAGATCCTGAGGTATTCCTCAGGTATTCCTGTTTCACACATAACCCAGTCACCTTTATAGTATGTACACCAAATGCCATCTAAACATGATCCGCATTCTGTAGGTGACTATCAGTATATTCAGTCAGAAATTGTTTTCACTTTATGTGTTTTACTGATTTGTTTTTCATTTTTCTCCAAGTTTATTTCTTTGGGAGAGAACATGTTAGTATGTCTATAGGCAGACCAAGCATTTTCTCATTCAGGTAATGCCTTGCTTTGTTGGTTTCTCCCTCTCCCCCATCTCCAGACCTTTCTCACTGCTTTGGTAAACCACTTCAATCAAGATCCATTCTCCTTTTGTGCATGGCTCCAGTAAGGAGCTACTTTCTTTTACCTGTGAGAACTAGGATTAGAATCCTGTAAGGTGTTGAGTTGTCCAGCTTGATGGGTCTGTTGTGTCAACTCTGGTGACTGCTCTTCTGGTTTTATAAAGAAGTCACATCTTAAGAGACCACACAGATTAGTAGTCACTGTGAATTTTTCAAAGGGCAGGGATGGAGAGAGAGAAGGAGATATCTGGCGTACTATGTTTACCCACTGGTCCAACCACACTGATCAGCCACCACATAAAAGCCTGTGTCCTGAAAGATATTAAGAAGTAGCAGAAGTTTGAAGTACTTACTTTGGATTTGAGAGCTTGACCTTCTGCCATACGCTGAGACATTTGAGGAAGTGATGTTTGAGCTTGTTTGCTGGTTGATTCTGTGGGCAGACAATTACGGAACTTTCTGTATCACTGTCCTATGTAGCTTGGCTCAAGCCAAGGGTTCAAGGGCACAAGACTGTAGAGTGGACCACTGCAGGCTCCCAGGACCTTGACGATGGCTGAGACCCACTAGGGACCTTTATCACACCAGCATGATATACCTTAGTGGAGAGACAGAACAGTCAAACACCACCAAACCAAACTAAAGCGCAACAACTACAAAAATCAGGAATGGGATGATTTGGGGTCTTGTGAGGAAAATGGATCCTGATAGTTGTAAGACATCCTTTCCCCCTTGAACCTAATGGGAGAACAGGAGGTGGAAGTCTGGATCCAAGTAAGGAATGTGTGAATGCTTTAAGCACTGAGATGCATTGTGGAGCTTTGGTTAAGGGTTCCAGAGCAGACCTTCTCACAGGATGGGGGAAGTCACTTAGAACTAGAGGCACCAAGGAGCGCCTGGGTGGCACAGTTGGTTAAGTGTCTAACACTGACTGAGGTCATGATCTCATGATTCTTGCGTTCTAGCCTTGCATGAGGCTCTGTGCTGACAGCTCAGAGCCTGGAGCCTGCTTCAGATTCTGTGTCTCCCTCTCTGTATCTGCCCGTCCCCTGCTTGCACTCTGTGTGTATGTGGTCTCTCTCTCTCTCTCAAAAATAAACATTAAATAAAGGAATAAGTCACCTCTCTTTAAAGAGAGAGGCGATGCCTTTTCCAGGGGCAGTTTGAAGTGAATAACGGTGACTTTTAGGTAGTTGAAGGGAAATGTATGCTCCCCAAGACTTCAAGTTTGAAGTTGTGGTGGAGAAGTAAATAGATGGTAGTGTTGCTGCCATTCGGAAATGGTTGATCAGTGAGAAGATGTGCAAAGGGTACAAGTAGAACACAGATTTATAGATACAGAGAACAAGCTGGCGGTTGATAGAAGGGAAGGGGTGAGGGTTAAGTAAAAAGCTGAAGGAGATTAAGAGGCACAGACTTCCAGTTATAAAATAAATTAAGTCTCAGGGATGAAAAATACAGCATAGGGAAAGTAGTCAGTAATATTGTATGGTGACAAATGGGGACTGCGAATGGGGTGAGCATTGAGTAGTAATATGTATGTCAACTGTACTTCCATTTAAAACAGTAAGTAAAAATTTAAAATTTAAAAGATAATGAAAACAAGGGTAGATGTAAAATAAATGTTTTGGTGTATTTGTTTTTGCTGTTTTCCTTGTCCTTACTCTCAGCAGGAGCTGCTACCCTTATATGACTATTGACAAGTTTCCCAAGTCAGCTGAGACTACATCATGAAAGTGACGTAAGGAAACAATGGAAAGTGGCAGGCGGGATCAGAGTGTTAAACAGATATCCCATTATTGAGGTCATAGTCTGGTGGTTATACCTGCCTAGCCTGGAATATTCAGAACTGATGAGTTAGGGTGGAAAGAGGGCAGGATTAGCTTTCACTAGAGGTATTTTAGAGTCACCTAAAATATGATGAATAAGATGGGGATGTCACATCTTAAAAATATGCAATGTGAGAAATATGCACACTGGCTCAGTCAACGGAAGGATTCAGAGACTTGGAGCACAGTGAAGGGGGGGCTTTAATCAATGTTCTTGCAAGAGCAGGTGTCTGATGGATAGGCACACTCAGGGCAGTTACAGAAGGCAGTTTATTTCATGTACAGGTTGCTCCCCTGTTTTTCTCATTGTCTGAGTACTACAGATGTTACAGCCTTACCTGGCCATTGCCTATGTCCACGTAAGGTAAAAAGTAGTCTGACTGGACATTTCCTAAGGTGACGAAGAGACTTCAGTTCTTTGGTGCATGCTCATTGCAAGCCTACAAAAAATAAGCCCAGGAAACGGAGAGGGGAAGAAGAACCGGGAAGTGAAGTGTCTAAGGGTTTGGCACTCCATTATGGGGCGGGGGAGGTTCATACATATTTGTAAACCTACTGTTAACTAGACAGTACAGCTTTTATTTGGTGTTTCTGAAAATGAATCATCTATCTTGTGACATGCAGGACACACTGGGATTGGAGAATGGATTCAGAGGACAAAAAGATCTTGCATCATGAAGTTGGATTTGCAGAGCTGGAGAGGCCCAGATTTTATTCTGATTAGGGGAGGTCATTGTGAGAGGATCTCAGCAACTGGATACAGCCATTTTAGTACTAGAATCTGGAATGTCATTAGTATGGAACAGGGCTCCAGGGCTGAAAATTCCTGCTAGTAGTATAGCAGTAAGTTTGTCAAAACAATACTGGATTAGTAACTGGTTAGTGTGTAGAAGTGATGTGGTAGGTACTTTGAAAGACTGGGAATGCAATGATGGCAAAGAGGAGAGATAGGTCCTCACGAGTAGATAGTGGCTGGCATCTTACATTGTCAGGGGCTTACTGATGATTGGTTAAAAGTTAAGTGTAAGTGGCTCTTCTAGGTAGGGCAGGGAAACGTGGACAGGTTTTTTCCAGGCTGTCCCCACTGGTTGCTAAGTCTACCTCACGTAGTACCTTATTCCCTGTAGTTTGTTCCCTGGGTCTCCAGGAGAATGTAGGAAAAATTTATTTTCCCTGTCTCTGTATTCCTCCGCAGCTCTGTGACGTTATTTACTGTGCACTGAAACAAACCTAGATTCTTGGCCTGCTGCTCTGTGGCTTATGTAGTCTATAAAACCATCAAAAATTTCCACTTTGAGTAGAGGACAAAGAGAAGGATAGACTTCCATATTCATATCATTCACTCATTCATAGGTACTGACCCTGTCCTTGGACAGCTGAGAAAACATATCCCTGCTTTGTACCATTTGTCTCCTTAAGGCATATCTGCTTGGATGTGGGGTAGACCTCAAAAACCTCTTTCCAGTAGCCTGGGCAATCTGTGTCTGTGTACCTCAGTAGACTCTGTGTTTTCATGTACATAAATACAGTAATACCATAACTTGAATATTTTCATGTCCTGGTACTCTAATCAGTGTTTCAAGGACAGCACACCTAGTACCACCATTATGTAAAACGTATCAGGTGGCATATCCATTCCTGTAGTCATCTGTGCTTGCACTTAGTCTGCTTTACTTTTTTTTTTTTTTTTGCTCCTACTGCTGTACTCAGATCCACCCAAACTCATCTCTTGGGCCCTGAACTCTCAAAGCACTTCTTTCCTGTGCCTTCCTACAGCAGTCAGTAAAGAGAAGCTTTATTCATTTGCCGTGTGTGTGTGTGTGTGTGTGTGTGTGTGTGTGTGTGTGTGTGTGTTTCATACATGCATGTGTGGACTTGGAATTCTCATGTTTTGCCATTTAGTACCAAACAGAAGTCTGGAATTACTGAACTTGTTAATTTGGGAGTGGATGCACTTTAGCAAGGTAGAAGGAAAGGATGATGTGTTTCCCTTTGGAAAGAAAAGTGCTCAGTCAGCCTAATTGTTTTAATTGCTGTATTTGCACAGTGCATATAGGTGTGCCTTTAATTTTTGCATTGGTGTAGGACTCTGAATTCTATAAGGGTTAAAAAAATTTTTTTGATACTTATTTTTGAGAGAGAGAGACAGGGACAGAGTGTGAGCGGGGGAGGTGCAGACAGGAAGGTTGACACAGAATCTGAAGCAGGCTCCAGGCTCTGAGCTTTCAGCACAGAGCCCGACATGGGGCTCCCACTCAAGGGCCTCAAGATCATGACCTGAGTTGAAGTCAGATGCTCAACCACCTGAGCCACCCAGGTGACCCGAATTCTGTAAGGTTTTTAATTTGTTGGTCCGGTAGGTAGCTCTGACCAGGAAGCTAGGCAGTTTTTATGTCTGTGCTTATCTGAGTGTCCCCAGGAAACTTGGAGATGATCACGATTTTTATTTTAATGATGATAGATGTGGGCCTGGGAAAGGGGTTAGTAGAGTAAACAAACTAAATACGAACTGAAGATAATGGCTGGATAGGTGTTGTAGTCGTGGACTTTCAGCTGGGTCAGTGCTTTCTCATCCTATGAACTAGGTGGAAGCCAAGCTTCAGCACTGTACACAAATGGCCTGGGAATTGCGAGGCTTGTAAAGCCCAGAGTTACCGTAATTGATTGAGCTAGTGAAGCTTAAATTCTACAGGTGTGGAAAGGGAAAGGGAGTGGTCATGCCTTCCCGGGCTGTGGGTATGTATTAAATAGACTCGTATTTGTGTAGCACCTTGCACAGGGTTAGATCTGCAACAGTGGAAATAATTGACACTTAATTGTTTTGTCAAGTCCTTTGTGATCATTTAACTCATCCTGCCCTCTTATCAGCTCTGTCAGGTGTAGGAATATGCTATAATTACTCCCATTTCACAGGGGATGCATCACCTCACATCTAAGGTGGAGGGGACAGTATTTGAACTCAGCACTTTCTTGTACCACAGAGAGCTCAAGCTTAAGTTAACTTTGCTTAACATGCTCTTCTTTACCCACTTCCTGTGCATACCAGAAGCAATGCTAGTCGCAAGCAGGTAAACCTCACTCACTCCTTCCAGCCTAAAGAGAAAGGGGGGAGTGGAAGACTTATAGAGGGAATGTGGGAACTGATAAAAAGAGTAGCTCCTGGAGTCCATTTAGTGTGCACCATTAGGAGGTTTTCTAGTTTGGCTCTTGGTCCCTGTTCATACTTTACATTTACCCAAAATGTTGTCCTGAGACTCCTATGAGGTTTACAGTAACTTTCACATTTCGATAAGCTGATTAAAGTAGCAACTTTGGAAGGGGAACCCACTTAGTCACTTTTATTTTTTTTAATTTTTATTTATTTCTATTTATTCACTTTATCATTTTTAGGAGGTGATAGATACTCTGTGGGGAACCCGAGTTATGTGCGATGGGTGTTGTTCTACACAAATGTATTATACTTATTTGAACTAGCATAGTGTACCATTTGAAACCCCCAAAAAATCTCTTCTGGAGCATAGTAGGGCTTGGATAACCATTGGAGTGATTATTCATGTACTTGGTATGAGGCATTTTGAACAGCCCACAATCCTACATGATATTTGAATACCATCCTGTCTTGATGCTTACAGCTTTGCAGTGCAGGCTAAAGTTTGTGGTTGTGGTGACTCCACCTTTGGTCTTCTTTTTCAATGTTATCTTTTGCTATTCATTTCTTTTCTGGTTCCATACAAATTTTAGCATTGTTTGTTCCTAAAAGAAAGTAGCTCTGTGAAGAAAGCTGCTATTATCTCAATGTGTAGATTGCTTTGGGTAGTGTCAACATTTTAACAGCTTGTGGTCTTCCAGTGCATGGACCGCTTTTCCATTTCTTTGTGTCTTCTTCAGTTTCTTTCATAAGCTTTGTGTAGTTTTCAGCATACAGATCTTTTACCTCTTTGGTTAGGTTTATTCCTATTTTATGGTTTCTAATATAATTATAAACAACGTAATTATAAACAGGATCAATTCCTTGGTAATTCTTTCTGTTGTTTCATTATTGATGTATAGAAATGCAACTAATTTCTATACGTTGATTTTTGTACCCTGCGGCTTTGCTGGATTCATGTTATCAGTTCTAGCAGCTTTTTGGTGGGGTCTTTCAGGCTTTCCATGTAGAGTATTATGTCATCTAGGAAAAAAAGCAAATCTAGAAATGTGTAATCAAAGAAGTCTCATCTGAGGAAGTGAATTCTTGATTCCGATCTACCATGCTTAGAGCCAAACTGGGTGGACATTCAGTAGTTTCTTTTGTGACAGTAGAAACTTTTGTGACCTTGTTGCATGCCTAGTTATATTTTTACCTACCAGACATTTGTCTCCTCAACTTATGGGCAAAACCATTCATTTGTGGGCAGATACACATCCATTTGTGGAAACAAAAGCACAAATGCATAACTGTGCACTCAAATGTAGCATCCTACACACATACACACACACACACACACACACACACACACACACACACACACACACACCCCTACTTATCATTGAGTCACCTTCACCTCCCAGCAAGTTCAAGACTCTTGCTCGCTCTTCCCCTGGCCAAAGAGGTTGGCATGGCGGATACATTTTCAGTTCCTAATTGTATATAAAGCCAGACATGTTGGGTGCAATGTTCTATTTATGTTCAGTAGCCTAGTTTATCAGTTGTTTTCTTGTACTCTTCTGTTTTGCTGCAGCTTGTTTTATCTGCTTATTCTATCAATTCCAGATCACTTCCAATTTATCTGTTAAATTCTCCTTCAAGGAATTCAGTTTGGGCCATTTCCCCTTGTATATTTGCTAGTTTCACACTTAACTACTTTGTGACTGTTAAGACATGCAAATTAAAAGTACTATATCTCCCATGAATTTTATCCTTTTGTTTAGTATTCACATAGTGTTTTTAAGTTCGTTTTCACTTTTATGGTATCTGTAGGTCATAGCTAAATGGTGATAAACCTGAGCTATATTTGTGTTTTCAATACACTATACTTCTGGCTTTTTGTGTTGCCCATTTAAAGTTGATGTAATCTGTTGATGCATGTTACTTTTCAGTGGTGCTTTCTACTTGTCCATGCTTTTGAGTACAGTTTTTTTCCCCTGCCGCATTTCACATCTTTTGGATTGGCTAGTTTTTTTAATGATGCTGTCTTTTATTTCTCTTTCCTTAGTGAATTTAAGCCATTTCTCACTGTTATTTTAATGGTTACTGTTGAAATTACAGCATGAATATTGAAATCACCAAAGGTCAGAAGTACTTAGCTTTTTTGTCCTTTTCTAGGGAAGAAGAAGGGCTTGAGAATTCCACACTCCTCTCCCTTATACCCTATTGGCAAATGGCAGGTTTCTGGCCTTATTTTGGAAGATTATGTATTTATAATTATGATTTAGGACTTGGATTTTACCTGTATTAGACCTTTTCACTTAGTCTGACTCATCTACTCTTCTGTTTTTGTGATTGTTGTTTGTTTGTTTGTTTTGTTTTGCTTTGCTTTCCATGGTGAGTTCTCAGCAGTTTCTTCTCAGTAGCTTCCATTTCTAATTTTCTTTTCAACTTGAGTGTGTAAATAAATACATCCCTTAAACCCATTCCACTTGGTTCTTAATTTCATTCATTGCCTTATTTATTTTCTGAAAGATATTTTTATGATTGTTTTTCACATCTACTTGGTCACTTCTGCAAGATTCTTTTTGTCCTTGAAGATATCTTTTCACTAGTTTCGAGTTCTGAGGTCTGTGTGAGCCTGACTGTTGTAGGTAGTTTTCCTCTCCCACTCCTTCTCCGTCTCCTTCTCTCTCTCCCTCTCAAAATTTCTTTCTTTCTTTTCTTTCTTTCTTTCTTTCTTTCTTTCTTTCTTTCTTTCTTTCTTTCTTTCTTTCTTTCTTTCTTTCTTTCTTTGAGAGAGAGAGGGTGCAAGTGAACAAGGGACAGAGAGAGACAGAATCTCAAAAGGGGGAGACAGAGAGAGAGAGAGAGAGAGAGAGAGAGAGAGAGAAACAGAGAGAGAGAGAGAGAGAGAGAGAGAGAGAGGAGAGCGAGAGAAATGGGTCTCCCCCAGGACTCATGTTTTACCTGAGTGGTGCTCTTGCTCACCCAGTGTGGGAACTGAGCTCACCAGAAGTGGGGCTTGAGGTCACCTGGAGTGGGGCTGCAGGTCATCCAAAGCAGGACTGGAGGTCATCTGAAGTGAGGCCTGTGCTCATTCAAAGTGAGGCTCGAGGTCACCCAAAGTGGGGCTTGACTTACCTGATGTGGGACTCAACTCAGGAACTGTGAGATTGTGACCTGAGCCAAAGTCAGACTTAACAACTAAGCCCCCCACTACCCGGTGAGTCTGTATTGTGTTGTGCACTGTATGTAAAAATATGGTTTCTTTAAGAATGCCATGAAGGAGAAGATGATCCTGCCTTCCTTTTTAAGTCATGTTGCATTTCATTTGAATGGTGTCTGAGGTGTCTCTTGGTTGACACTTGGGGTTCCCTGTGCTGGCCTGGCAGTGTAGAATCATTAGGTTTTAAGTCCTTAGGAAGACAGGTTGGCTTTTGGCTGAGGTACTTGTGACAGGACAGCCCTTTGGGGCCCCGCTGGTTGTGGGCAGGGTCAGTCTCCTATTAGATTCACCTTTACCAGTACCCTTACCCTTGGTATTTGGCTTCTGTTCCTGTATTACTGGACGGTCACTTTGTGTGCTCTGAGTTCTTTTTTCCCATTTTGAATCTGGAATTTCCTTGCTATTTTCTAAGCTTTAAGACCTTTTAGGAGTTTTTTTTAAAGAAATACTTTATACATTTTTTATGGTCGTATTCAAAAACAGGGAGGTTGTTTTGAGATGGCCTTTGCCCATCATTGCTGCAGATTGTAAATTGGAGGATGTTTGAACTGATGTGTCTCTCTATGCTTATTCTCTTTTGTTGAATGGACATTCTCTCTAATCCCATTGTGTTTGATGTGGGAGAATAGGAATTTTTCCTTGGCTGGAGGATGTATACAGGTCCTCTGGGGAATGGGTACTCTGGTTTATTTGGCAAAACTGTTTTTCAGGCCAGTGTTTATATATGTAAGCCAGTAACTAGTAGGGCCACTTAATGTCTTGTTGAGGTAGAAGCAAATATGGCCATCTCCTGGTAGACTGGATATGTATGTTCTGACTCCTTATTTTCCTGACGGCTGTCTTACAGTCAGTCATAGAGAGTAGAGCTCACACATTTAAATATTTTTAAAATGGTGACTCTTGTGCAGACTCGACTTCAGCCTACATTTATTGATTCCTAGTGGGCATCGTTCTGAACATTATAGTCTTATTGTTGGAAGTTGACACAACTTGACAGAATTAGTGTTTTCATCAAGTAATGTCATCAATCTATATATAGCCTTCTTCACTTTACATCTGTTGTGACAAGCAGATGCAGGGAAGGTACTGTTATCTAGAGTATGAGATTTGTTTCCAGTAACTTAGCCATATTTTATTTCCCTATACATATTACATCTATAGTGTTCCCTCTCAAGGTGCCTGGAAAACAAACAAAAACTTTGTATACCTTTTAAATGACAGGAACTGTGAGGCATTTCTTCTACTTTTCACAAGCACTACTTTTACAAGTAGGCTTTGCCGTTCTTTTTTTCTTTTTTTTCCTGTTGAATGCAAACCACTAAACTTTAATTGACATTCACTAATGCCTTTTTGTGGGGTTTCAAACCCTGCCTGTGAAGTTGTGGGGGTTTGGAGAGTTGTCGTCTCCTTAAGTAGCTAGATCAAGCCTAGCATTTTTTACTGAGAAGATGCTTTTCTCCAGACCTTCCTTACTGCTGCATTACTGTCCAAGTATCACAAAGTTTTTTCTATATTTTTCCTTAGTGGCTCCCACAAGAAACTGAAGGGTGGGCCTGTTACACTGATGTAAAAAAGAAATTAATACCTTTTAAAGGCTATCATGAAATATTCTAGCTTTATTTAATTTATTTTATTTTATTTTATTTCATTTCATTTCATTTTATTTTATTTTATTATTTTATTTCATTTTATTTTATTTCATTTCATTTCATTTCATTTCATTTCATTTCATTTCATTTCATTTCATTTTACTTTTTTAAGTAGTATTTATTTTCAAATTGGCTAACATACAGTGTGTACAGTGTGCTCTTGGTTTTGGGGTTAGATTCCCGTGGTTCATCGCTTACATACAATACTCAGTGCTCATCCCAACAAGTGCCCTCCTCAATGCCCCTAACCCACTTTCTCCTCCCTCCCGCAACCCCCCCATCCACCCTCAGTTTGTTCTCTGTATTTAAGTCCCTTATGATGTGCCTCCCTCCCTGCCTGTTGTAACTATATATATTTCCCCCGTGGTCTTCTGTTAAGTTTCTCAAGAGCCACATATGAGTGAAAACATATGATATCTGTCTTTCTCTGACTGAATTTTTTCACTCAGCATAATACCTTCCAGTTCCAATCGTGTTGGTGCAAATGGCATTATTTCATTCTTTCTCATTGCCAAGTAGCATTCCATTGTGTATATAAACCACATCTTCTTTATCCATCCTTCAGTTGGTGGACATTTAGGCTCTTTCCATAATTTGGCAATTGTTGAAAGCACTACTGTAAACATTGGGGTACATGTGCCCCTATGCATCAGCACTCCTGTGTCCTTTGGGCAGATTCCTAGTAGTGCTATTGGTGGGTCATAGGGTAGTTCTATTTTTAATTTTTGAGGAACCCCCACACTGTTTTCCAGAGCAGCTGCACCAGTTTGCATTCCCACCAATAGTGCAAGAGGGTTCCTGTTTCTCCACATCCTCACCGGCATCTGTTGTTGCCTGAGTTGTTAATTTTAGTCACTCTGACTGGTGTGAGGTGGTATTTCAATATGATTTTGATTTGTATTTCTCTGAACATGAGTTCTGAGTCTGGTGGCCATCTGGATGTGTTCATGTGTCTGGTGGCCATCTGGATGTCTTCTTTGGAAAAGTGTCTATTCATGTCTTCTGCCCATTTCTTCACTGGATTATTTGTTTTCGGGTGTTGGTTGGTAAGTTCTTTAGAGATTTTGGATACTAACCCTTTATCTGATATGTCATTTGTAAATATCTTTTCCCATTCTGTCGGTTGCCTTTTAGTTTTGTTGATTGTTTCCTTTGCAGTGCAGAACCTTTTTATCTTGATGAGGTCACAATAGTTCATTTTTGCTTTTAATGTCCTTGCCTTTGGAGATGTGTAGAGTAAGAAATTACTGCGGCTGAGGTCAAAGAGGTTGTTGCCTGCTTTCTCCTCTAGGGTTTTGATGGTTTCCTGTCTCACATTTAGATCTTTCATCCATTTTGAGTTTATTTTTGTATATGGTGTAAGAAAGTGGTCTAGTGTCATTCTGCATGTTGCTGTCCAGTTCTTGCAGCACCATTCGTTAATATGTAATTTTTCATATCTTTTTTTTCCATTGGATCCTCTCTCCTGCTTTGTCAAAGATTACTTGGCCCTACATTTGTGGGTCCAATTCTGGGTTCTCTGTTCTATTCCATTGGTCCTATGTGTCTGTTTTTGTGCCAATACCATACTGTCTTGATGATTACAGCTTTGTAGTAGGGGCTAAAGTCTAGAGTTGTGATGCCTCCTGCTTTGGTTTTCTTTTTCAATATTACTTTGACTGTTCGGGGTCTTGTGTGGTTCCACGCAAATTTTAGGATTGTTTGTTCTAGCTTTGAGTAGAATGCCGGTGCAATTTTGATTGGGATTGCACTGAATGTGTAGATTGCTTTGGGCTGGAATTGACAATTTAACAATATTTATTCTTCCAATCCATGTGCATGGAATGTTTTCCATTTCTTTGTGTCTTCTTCAGTTTCCTTCATAAGTTTTGTAAGGTTGTCAGCATACAGATCTTTTATATATTTGGTTAGGTTTATTCCTAGGTATTTTGTGGTTCTTGGGGCAATTGTAAATGGGATTGATTTCTTGAATTCTCTTTCTGTTGCTTCATTATTGGTGTATAGTAATACAACTGATTTTTATACATTGGTTTTGTACCCTATGGCTTTGCCAAATTCATGTATCAGTACTAGCAGCCTTTTCGTGGAGTCTGTCGGGTTTTCCACCTGCAGTGTCCTGTCATCTGCAAAAAGTTACAGTTTGACTTATTCTTTGCCAATTTTGATGTGTTTTATTTCTTTATTTCTTTTCTTTTTCTTTCTTTTTTTTTTTTTTTTTTTTTTTTTTGTCTTATTGCTGATGCTGGGACTTCCAACACTATGTTAAACAATGTTGGTGAGAGTGGACATCCCTGTCGTGTTCCTGATCTCAGGGTGAAAGCTCTCAGTTTTTCCTCATTGAGGATATTAGCTGTGGGCTTTTCATATATAGCTTTTATGAACATAGTTTAAGTATGTTCCTTCTATCCCAGTTCTTTCTTGAGGGTTTTTATTAAGAAAGATGCTATATTTTGTCAAATGCTTTTCCTGCATCTATTGACAGGATGATATGATTCTTATCCTTACTTTCACTAATGTGATGTACCACATTGATTGATTTTCCAATATTGAACCAGCCCTGCAGCCCGGGAATGAATCCCACTTTGATCATGGTGAATAATTCTTTTTATATGCTGTTGAATTCGATTTGCTAGTATCTTGTTGAGAATTTTTGCATCCATGTGCATCAAGGATATTGGCCTGTAATTCTCCTTTTTAGTGGGGTCTCTGTCTGGTTTGACAATCAGGGTAATGCTGGCTTCATAGAATGAGTTTGGAAGTTTTCCCTCCATTTCTATTTTTGGGAACAGCTTGAGAAGGTTAGGTATTAACTGCTTTAAATGTCTGCTGGAATTCCCCTGGGCAGCCATCTGACCCAGGACTCTTATTTGTTGGGAGATTTTTGATAACTGATACCATTCCTTCACTAGTTATGGGTCTGTTCAAACTTTCTATTTGTTCCCGTTTGAGTTTTGGTAGTGTGTGGGTGTCTAGGTATTTGTCCATTTCTTCCAGGTTGTCCAGTTTGTTGGCATATAATTTTTCATAGTATTCTCTGATAATTGCTTATATTTCTGAGGGATTGGTTGTGATAAATCCATTTTAATTTGCAGTTGTATCTATTTGGTTCTTCTCTTTCTTTTCTTTTTGAGAAGTCTGGCTAGGGTTTTATCAGTTTTGTTTATTTTTTCAAAAAACCAGCTCCTAGTTTCATTGATCTGTTCTACTGTTTGTTTTTGTTTTTGTTTTTTTTTGATTCTGTGTTATTTATTTCTTCTCTTGTCTTTATTCTTTCTCTTCTTCTTCTGGCCTTGGGTTTCTTTTTTGTTCTGCTTCTTGTTCCTTTAGGTGTGCTGTTAGATTTTGTATTTGGGTTTTTTTCTTGTATCTTGAGATAGACCTGGATTGCAATGAGTTTTCCCCTTAGGATTGACTTTGCTGCATCCCAAAGGGTTTGGACTGTTGTGTTTTCATTTTCATTTGGTTCCATATATTTTTTTGTTTTTTCTCTAATTGCCAGGTTGACCAATTCATTCTTCAGTAGGATATTCTTTTACCTCCATGCATTTGGAGGTTTTCCAAACCTTTTCCTGTGGTTGATTTCAAGTTTCATAGCATTGTGATCCGAAAGTGTGCACGGTATGATCTCAATTCTTTTATATTTACTGAGGGCTGTTTTGTGACCCAGTATGTGATCTGTCTTGGACGATGTTCCATTTGCACTCAAGAAGAATGTGTGTTCTGCTGTTTTTTCGATGAAAAGTTCTGAACATACCTGTCAAATCCATCTCGTCCAGTGTATCATTCAGGGCCATTGTTTCTTTATTGATTCTCTGTCTAGATGATCTGTCCATTGCTGTAAGTGGAGGAGTAAAGCCCCATTCGATTACCACATTCTTACCAATAAGATTGCTTATGTTTGTGATTTATTGTGTTATGTATTTGGGTGCCTCCACATTGAATGCATAGACATTTATAATTGTTAGCTCCTCCTGATAGATAGACCCTATAATTATGGCATAATGCCCTTCTTCATCTCTTACAGCCTTTAGTTTAAAATCTAATTTGTCTGATTTAACTTTGACTACTGTACCTTTCTTTTGACTTCCAGTAGCATGATAGATAGCTCTCCATGCCCTCACTTTCAATCTGAAGGTGTCCTCAGGTCTGAAATGTGTCTCTTGTAGACAGCAAATAGATGGGTCTTTTTTTTTTTTTTTTTAAATATATTCTGATACCCTATATCTTTAGATTGGATCATTTAGTCCATTTACATACAGAGTGATTATTGAAAGTTAAGAATTTAGTGTCATTGTGTTATCTGTAGGTTTCATACTTGTGGTGATGTCTCTGGTCCTTTGTGGTCTTTGCAACATTTCACTCACAGAGTCCCCCTAGGATCTCTGGTAGGTAGGGTTGGTTTGTTGGTGATGAACTCCTTCAGTTTTTGTTTGTTTGGGGAATCTTTATGTCTCCTTCTATGCTGAATGAGAGGCTTGCTGGATAAAGGATTCTTGGCTGCATATTTTTCCTATTCAGCACATTGAGTATTTCCTGCCAATCCCTTCTGGCCTGCCATTTTCAGTAGATAGGTCTGCCACCACCCTTGTTTGTCTACTAGGTTAAGGCCCGTTTATCCCTAGCTGCTTCCAGAATTCTCTCTTTATCTTTGTATTTTGCCAGCTTCACTATATTTCATGGAGAATATTGATTCCTGCTACGTCTGAAGGAAGTTGTGTGCGCATCCTGGATTTCATTGTCTGTCTCCTTCTCCAGATTGGGGAAGTTCTCGGCTATGATTTGTTCAAGTGCACCTTCTTCCCCTGTCTCTCTCTCTTCGTTTTCTCGGTTTCATCTCCTCCCATGATTTTATCTTCTATTTCACTTATCTCCCTTCTGCCTCTTCAGTCCTCACTGTCACCCTGTCTAGTTTATTTTGCACCTCATTTACATCATTTTTTAATTCATCAAGAGTATTTTGTGGTTCCTTGGTCTCTGCAGCAATAGATTCTCTGCTGTCCTGTGTGCTTTTTTCAAGCGCAGCGATTAATCTTATGACTATTATTCTAAATTCTTGTTCAGTTATATTGCTTATATCTGTTTTGATCAATTCTTTACCTGTCATTTCTTCCCGGAATTTCTTTTGAGGAGAATTCTTCTGTTTCATTATTTTGGCTAGTTTTCTGTTCATTAAGGGTTTTAAAAGCTTGTTATGTGTCTGCTGCACCTGTGAGCACTGCTGTATTCAAGAGGGGTCGTATACTGTCCAGGGTGTGGCCCTTCAGGAGGTGTCTTTTGGAGAGCTGTTAAGTGCTCTCTGTTGTTGTGACTCTGGTTGCTTTATCTCCCTACTCATAATGATGTTTTGGACCCCCCACCAGGCTTTGATTTCTTCATTGATGTACCCCTGGAAAAGGAAACGAACAAAGAGAACTTAAAAAAAAAAAAAACACCCAAAACACCAGTTCTAGCCAATCTTTGGGGTGGGGGTGGTGTTGGTAGAAGAGGCCTTACCCATACAAAGAGAAATGAGAGGCAGGGAAAAAAGAAAAGAAAAGAAAAGAAAATTGAGCAGGCAGAGAAACTCTAGGGCTTAATCCAGAGAGAGAGAGAAGAAAATAAAGAAGCACATGTAGAATAGGCATAAGAGAATAGATTAAATATGTCTGCCGAAACATACCAACAATAATCAGACTGGAGGTGGGAAGAAATAAGACGGAGAAAAGGAAGAAAAAAATTCATGTATAATAAGAAATGTCCAAAAATTAAATCAGGAAATGCAAAACCATTGGGTGCCTTGGAACTGGTGGCAGTGCTGGTCTGGAGGAGGGGCTGTCTGGTTGGTCAATGCCAATCCTGCTCTGGTAGATGATGCAGTTACCAGGCACGGAGGTGTGTGGTTCGGTGTCGGTGGGTCTCGCCTCCACTGTGGGCGGCCACTGTCTGTTCCCTGAAGCCCCACCTTATCGGTGATGGGGAGAAAAAGGATGACACCCCAGTCTCTCCTCCACGGCGTGAGTGTCCCAAACCAGTCTGTTAGGCCGTCCTTGCAGTGCCGTGTGCGTGAACCAGGCTGTTTGTCCTGCTCTGCCAACTCCCATACCTCCCTGGCGTTCAGCTGGGATTTAAACACTGATGTCTTAAGGGGTGCCCCTCCACACACGTGGGTTCCAGGGAAGAGCCACTCTGCATTGCCTCAGTGCTCTGTGCGGTTTGTCCCACTCCGCTGACTCCCACATCTCCTTGGTACTTGACTGGGACTTAAACCTTGATGTCTTAAAGGGTCCCCCTGCATGCGCCCCAGTTCCAAGGAAGCGCCAGTCTGTGCCACTGATATATTGCCTCTGGCTGGCGGGTGCAGGCAGTCATTTTCCTTTGAACGGTTATAAACCTTCTTCCCACCGCACTCCAAGAAGGGGATTGCTTTCTCCCACTCCAGACTGAGTCTCTGAACTAGGTAGGGAGGCTGAGACTGAATCCCCTTCTCCCCACGTGCACAAAAGGGCAGCTGGCCCCAGGCCAGAGAAAGCCCCACGGTTAGAAATTGGATCTTTGCCCGTCCTGGTCGGTGGTCTTTCTCTTGCTCAGGTGCAGTCTTACACTTTCCCAGCCTCTCTTCCTCTTCCTTTTGTCTCTCTGCAGAAGGGGATCCCTCCCATCCATGGCTACACAGACCATTTTATCTCTCCCAGTTCATAGTCATGTATCTATCCCTGCCAGGTCCCTGGAAATGTCTTTGTCACTCTGTAGCCCGGACTCTTGGAATTCAAAGTCCTTTGCCCTCAACACTGCTGTGTTTGAGGGATGAGGGAACTTCAAGTCTTCCTGCTTCTCAGCCATGTTGGATCCACCTCCTGTTCTTAGCTTTTAGATATTCTTTGGGCACCTTAGTTCTCCTGACTTACTTGAGCATGAGGAGTTATCCATACCATATGGAAAAAATGTAATACAAGAACTTTTATAAAATCAGTTACATAATGTATCATCAATTGGTATTTCTTTGATTTTCAGTAGTCTTGCCAGTGGGAGGCGAAAACCTTCCATCCTTTTTATTTCTGTGGCCTCTCTCATACCAGAACTCACATAGGTTCAGCCAGCCTTGGATTTCTGTTGCCATCTGCATTTTGCATCAGTTGATGTCTTTGTGTTAGAATATCAGTGCATTATATTTTCCTTCCATTTTAGAGTCTCATTCTTAAAATCTTTAGATTGAATTGTCCCCCCCCCCCCTTCCCCCATAGCCATCATTTTCCCAGGGATTGATTGACAAGTGTATTATGTTTGTATCTTACTCCAATGGTACACAATTTCCAACTTGTTCTGGAGTCTCTTACGTTACTAGACTTTTTTTTTTTTTTTTTTGGTTAATTAAAAGGGACTTCTAACTTGGTATCGTGTGTCTATTTATAAAAGGGCATGCATATGGGTTTGTGGCTGACACTTTATTGGTGATGATTTTGGGAGAGGGGGCGTTTCTTAAAAGCATGCTCGTTCTGTGCTAAATAAAACATTAATGTATTAGTTTGTCTCCTGGGCAACGTGGCCTGTGCCGTAGACTGCGCATTTACGTTGTTACTGTGCTCTACCCAGTTTTTTTGAATGGATTAGAATTATGCTCCCCCATCTTTATATTTTCCTAGTGAACTCTGTTTGTTAATTTAAAATGACCCATACCCATTTTGTCTTTCTTTTTCTCTAGGCACTGTGTGTATAATGACTGGCGGGTTCAAAGTTGGTCATTTTGGTGTAATCACCAACCTAAAGACATGCTGGTCATTTAGTACAGCACATAGAAAAGATGCCAGTAGCAATACCTTTGCCACCAAAATTTCCAACATTTTTGCCATTGGTAGAGTAAGATCTTTAATATTTTCATTCCCTTTTAAGAAGGCCCAATGTAAAATGTAAAATGGCTGTGCATCCACTTACAGGTTTTTGTTTTACTTGTTTTTTGGTTTTTCGGTTTTTCTTTGTTTCTTCCTGTGTTAAGGTTCAGAGTGCACAAACTCTGTCTTTACAGTGGCTGGCCAGAAAGAAAGCTAGATGTGTAGAACACATACTTTTTCAGGTGGTTTATGTGAGAAACCAGGAGTGTCAAACAACAGATAAAGTTAAATTTAGTCTTGTTCCTTTTCCAGCACTCCCATCATTGGAATTGACTTGAGCCACAGTAAGAGTTCTAATCCTGATTGTGCTATGCTTCCTTCCTTCCTTTACTTTTATGATCCTGGTAAGTTTGTTTATCTATGCGAGGCTCCAGTGTGTACCTTAACAGTGAATGGAACTGACAGTTGATGGAAGGACTGTATGCGAGATGATCAGTGAGGTTGAGGACATGTAGAAAACATGTGCTACTATTTAGTTTTGCTCAGTTTCCTCCCTCAAACTGAACTTGCTTTGATGCCTTTGAGACTCTTTCTGTGAGTGAACCCTTCTGTCATGTCGAGTCATGTGGTATGCCCACATGGGAGGATTACCGCATATGGCACTTGAAAATGAAACTATGATCCTTTTTTAGCATTGAGAAAGTCCTCTAAGTATCTGCTAGATCTCTCTCTCGCCTGAATGGTTGTCAGCCCTTCCCTATCAGGAAGAAAAGGGCAAGGGAGAAGAATAAAAATAAAAGCTTTCTATCAAGCTATGTAACCTTGTACAGCATTATGTTTTCACGTGTGTAACATGGTAGCCTTTAGGCTTTTGGAGTTTTGGCTTTGAGGGAGGGCTTGTGGAACTAAGTACAATACTGCTGCTCCTTTTTCACTTTGTCACTAGCCACCTTCACAAGCAAGCCATTTATCTCCTCTTAACATCTTGGTGTCAGTCTTCAATGACAGTTGTGGGTTGGGGGAATGAGTGAATGCCTGTGAAAACCCGGTAAAACTGATGATAGGGAGTACATAGTTCTCAGTTTTGAACTGTAACATTCCAAGACTGGTGGTCTTGTCTTTTGCAGCACTGTTAGTGCCTCTCAAAAACACAACCACCGCCTACTGCCCCCCCAACTCCACAGAAAAACCAGTACTCATACAGTTAGACTAGCAGAGGGAAGACTTACATAGTCAGCAGTCTAGCAGTTGGAAGTTGGGAAGGGCTATGAGAGAAGCATTATTTTCCAAGTAACATATGTATAATGATAATTCTGTTTTCCTCAGATTGTTGTTTCATGGCATTTCATCAGGTGGTCATTAGGTGTGTTTGCATGGGTTTTGTGGATTTTAGGGGAAAAGAATGTTTCCCTTCTTCTTCCCTCTTCCTATTACCACCTATTCCTCGTCACTTTATTTATTCATTTATTTTACCTCCTCCTCTGTTGTAATAAATCTCCTCTAGGTAATAAATCTTGAATTTCCCTGTACAGAGAAAGGGTATCCAGACTTTTTTTTTTTTTTTTTTTTTTGGTTAATTAAAAGGGACTTCTAACTTGGTATCGTGTGTCTGTTTATAAAAGGGCATGCATACGAGTTTGTGGCTGACACTTCATTGGTGATGATTTTGGGAGAGGGGGCGTTTCAGCACAGAGCCTGACGCGGGGCTCGAACTCAGAGATCGTGAGATCGTGATCTGAGCCGAAGTCAGACGCTCAACCGACTGAGCCAGCCAGGCGCCCCTTGCCATATTTTTTAATACCAACTTAAATAAAATGTGTTCTTTCCTATTATAGTTGGAGTAATAAAGTCAGATGCAAACTATTTGCAATTCAAAAATATTAGGATTTTTATCCTTTATTTTATTATCGTAGTGTATCTTTGATTTGTGAATGTCAGACCATCCTTGTTTCCTTGGAATAAATCCCACTTGATCATGGGTTTGTGCCTTGAGGTCACATAGAATAGACCATGAGGTCTCCCAAAGTGGCACAGGAAGTCACAGGAAGTGGGGCTCAGGCCACCTGTTGTTTGGAATAAACTTAATCCAAAGGCCTTAATACACTGGAAGGGTGGCACAAGGTCACAAAGAGCTGGGTCCGAGGCCAACCAGAACTGGGTAGAAGTTCACTCAAAACCAGTTTCAGGACTAAGCTGAGTGGGGATCTAGGTCCCACAGCGCAGAACACATCACGAGCAGCAGTTTGAGGTCCTCAGGAGCAAGGCTCGAGGTCACCAGGAGGTGGATTCGAGGTCACCTGGAAAAGTCTTGCCAAAGTCCAGAGGAACACCAGTTCCCCATGTCCTGAGCTAGAAGGTCACCTAAAGCAGGGCAGGAGTTTACCTAGTGCATGACTGGAGATGCCCCAATAAAGGTCCTGGTCCATGTCAGCTGGGAAGGGAACTGTGCAGGTGAGGCTCTCTAGGTCACGGGGAGCAAGGCATGAGCTTGGGCAGAAAGGGCGGGGATTACCACAAAGAGTAAATCCAGCTCACCTGGAGTGGGGATCCAGGTCACCCAGAGTGGAGCACCGAATCTTATGGAGCGGGGTTCCTGCTCCACCTGGAGACGGGTCAAGGTCACCTTGAGCAGGGATTGAGGTCACCCAGAAGGTTCCAGGAGCTCACTGGGAGCGAGGTTCCAGGTCCGTTGGAGCAGGACCCAAGTTCATTGTCAGCTCCTCTCAGGGTCAGCAGTGGGTCAGGCTGTATGGCTAAGTGGGTCAGGAGGTCCCCAAGGAGCAGGCATGAGTTCACCCAGTGAGGGTCTGGAGGTTCTAGTGAGCGGGTCTTCAGGTGATCTGAAGCAGGACTCACAGTCATGGAGAGAGGGTGTGAGTTCACTTGGAGCAGGACTCGAGGTCACCCAGATCAGGGCACGTGCTCACCCAAAGCAAATCTCATGCTCCACTGGAGAGGGGCTCCAGGTCACCCTTGGCATGACTCGAGTTCCTACAGGGACGGTCACCAGGTCACAGGGAGTGAGGCTTCGTGCACCGGGAGTGGAGCACAAAAACAACAGGGAGGGAGGGCCCGTGTTTGCCCTGGTCAGGGCTTCAGTTCGCCTAGAGTGTGGCACTAGCTCACACAGAATGGAGCACCAGGTCACTGAAGCACGGCTCGAAGTCACCACAGCAGGGGCAGATCTCAAGGCCACACTCACAACTGTGTACACTTGAATCAGGGCCTGAGCCCTCTAGGAGCTGGGCTCTGGCCACCTGGAGCAGGACTTGAGCTCATACAGAACAGGTCTTGAGGTCAAGTGGAGCGAGCCTCGAGCCACTCACATGGAGCTAGGCACCAACCCACCTGAGTGGGGCTCGATGTCACCTGGAGCTAAGCAGGAAGTCACAGGCAGCAGAGCTGGTGCTCAAGCCGCATGGGGGCTGGGGCTAACCCAGAACATGACTCTGGAGCGCTGGAGCCGGGCTGGAGGTTACTTGGGGCAGGTCATGAGGTCATGAAGCAGGTCACCAGCTCAGATGACACCGGAGGGGGCTCATCGACCCCCCAACCAGATGTGGGTCTCAAGGTCACCTGCACAACTATGTACACATGAATCAGGGCTCAGCTCACCAGGAATGGGGCTCAAGGTCACCTAAAGTGGGGCACAGGTTCACTAGGAGCGGGACTTGAGGTCACTCAAAGTGGGACACTGCTAACCTGGACTGGGACTCGAGGTCATCAGGATCAAGCCATGTCCTCAATGACACAAAGGCTTCTTCTCAACTGGAGAGGAGCTCGAGCTCACCCTCAGCAGAGTTTGTGCTCCTCTGGGCTGGGTCACCAGGTCACAGGGAGTCAGGCTTCTAGGCACCTGGAGTGGAGCACAAAATCCTAAGGAACAAGGGCTCATGTCACCCGAATCAGGGCTTGAGCACACCTAGAGTGTGGCACTAGCTCACACACAACAGGGCAGGTGCTGACCTGGGGCATGACTAGACGTGCACCCCCACGCCCACCGGATGTGGCTCTCAAGTGCACCAGTGTGTATGCTTTGAACAGGGCATGAGCGTATCAGCAGCTGGGCTCCAGGCCACTTGGAGCAGGGCCTCAGGTCCCCTGGACTGCAGCTCCAGTTCACACTCAGTGGGGCGGGAAGTCATCTGGAGCTGGTCAGAACCTCATACAGAGCAGGGAACAGGTCCTCCAGAGCGGAGCTCCGGGTCAAACTGACTGGGGCCCCAGATCACCCCAGCGGAGGGGCACAAGGGACACAACGATTGGCACGAACTCACCCAGAGCTTCAGAGGCATTCACTAGAAGTGGGGCACCAGCCATGTGGATCAGGACTTGAGTTCCCCCTGGTGTGGGGCAAGGTCTCACTGAGAAGGGAAGCAGGTCATCAGAGAGGGGCACGGGGTTAGCTGGAGTGGGCTTACCGATCCCC